>NC_142810.1:50213973-50348973 GCF_049724085.1 Artemia sp. Qi Xiang Cuo
CGGTTTTCTCAGATCTAACCTAGGTGTAATTCTTGAGTGTGTTTCGTTTAATTAACAAGCATGAGTAGTCTATTTAACTTTAAACTGGTAGGCTTAACAGAAAAAGACGTCTTTTTTTACCCTCTTCTGTATTTCCGAAGAGCTGGAACCATAAATATACAGCAGTTTTAGGTCCAACAAAGTCGCCAAACTCTAGATGAATTTGGTGATTGGAAAAGCCGTACCCAGGATTTTTTTTTCGGGGTGGGGGGGGTACTCTAAGATTTTTTTCGGGGGAAGGGGGGGTTCAAACAAAAAAAACTAAAAAAATACATACAAATTTTGTTTATATCCATTTTTGTTACGTTTTTACGAGTCAAACAAACACTTCGGGGGGGGGGGGTTAAAACTCCCCTATTCCCCCATGAGTATGGCCTTGGTGATTGGGAAGGTTTCAAGAGTTAAATTGAAAGTATAATCAAATTATAAAAATAAGTCGAGAGCGGAAATTTTTTTTCTAATTTTGAAATTTTTCGTAGATACTCTGTATGAAAAAGAGAGATAGAAAGAGAGTTGTGGATGAAATTTGAATTTTTGAGAGGAAAAATATTGTCGAGAACGAATGCATGGGCGCCCATAGGCTAAATTTTAGGGGGGGGGGCCTTATCTGGTCTAATCGGCACTTTCAATGTTGTAGAATTGAAATCCCAAGACAAAATATCATAGGCAGTGCGATAGCACTGCCCGAGCAAAGAGCCATATGGGCACAATATATTATTTATTTTTTTATTTTTTTAGGGCAGGGCACTTCCTATAGAAAGGAATGTCAAAGAAACTTCAAAAAGGGCTCATGGAGGTCAACCAGCCCCCCTTCCTCCCCACGTTAATCACTTCCCCGAACACTTCTAATTAAAATTTCGAGGTACTTATTTTGTTTGATGTAGTTTAAAAGCCCAGATATTATGTCTTTGAGGATGAGACCCCCCCACAGCCCTCAAGGTAAAGGGTGTAAGTTATGCCCCAAGGCCCTATAATGTTCTTACGAAAAGGATGGTCACTTAAACTTCTATAGGGGTTCGTTGGATTGGAAATCGGAAGTTGTTCCTTTTTTAAGAGTCAAATTTATGGGAGGGCAGCTATACCCCCCCCCCCCCTGCCCACGTCATATTTTCCCCAAATGTATTTTATAGAATTTTTGAGATAGCCATGTGTTCAAAAATAGTCCAAAGATCTCATAACACAGCCTTTGAGGTTGACAAAACCCCCCAGAGTACGGGGGTAGGGGTTGTAAGTTATGCCCCGAGGGAATGTAAGGTTATTATGAAGGGGTGGTCGTGTGAACTTTAGAGAAGGTTCATTTGGTTGGAAATGTATAGTTCTAGTTCAATTGAACAACTTAGATTATGAAGTTGGACCTTTAAGAATAAGTTGTGGGGGTTTTGAACTAGCCAGAAGGCACTATGTGTATACTATTAATACTACCACTACAGTTACTGTAACTAATGACGCTAAGAGTATTAAGGTAATTTTTTAGGAATTATTTGGGGGGAGTTCCAATTAAACAAAGAAACTGTATGCATGCAGGTTTTCAAAAAGGCATATAAGCAATACCACAGGCAGCACCACTCTATAGTAGCTAGAAATATCATTGAAACATTTAAAGGAGCAAATCTGATTCAAAATTAAAAGTTCTAGCGTCCTTTCTAAGAGTAAAAAGAGATTGGAGGGCAATCAGCCCGTCTCTCAAGCCGATTTATTTCCCAAACACATTCAGTCAAAATTTTGAGACAACTATTCTGCTCAGCATAGTAGAACGGTCCAGGAACTATGTCTTTAGGGATATTGGGCATGTGCAACCCCCCCCCCCCACAATTATGCAATTGGCCAATTATGCTATATAACTAAATGCTGCACTTTGACTTTTTTACACTGCGTCATCCCAGCCCACCGCCAAGTGGAGAATACTGGTGAGTAATTATTTTCTAATTTGAGTGGTGGTGGCTGTGGTGGAACTCGTGATAGGTTGAGTGAGTTGGAGGGGAGACCCTTGAATTTATCACAGATTCTTTCATGCATTGATAAAGAGGATGAAAACACTTATGATTATTCTATTAATAATTTACCCACGAATAAATACCTTTTTCCTGGAATGATTATGAGTAAACCAACAAAGAAGTGTCTGAGAACAGCATTTCTAAATTGTTGTGGACTTATGAGTAGTTTAGAAAACATTTTAGCATTACTTCCCGACCATAAGATTGATGATTTTGGTGCATGTGAAATGTTTTTAAATAAGCAATCTTCTGAGCTAGTTCATATAAATGGGTATAAGTCGTTATTTAAAACTATAATAGGTATACAAAGAGGAGGGTTGGCTTTTTTTGCAAATGATAGTATACCTGTAAGAGAAATGAATGGTTATGATTACCTTTATGAAGAAATGTCATTTGAATTTTTTGCTATTGAGCTAGATGTAAGTCCTTCGAAAGTGTTATGTTGTGCCCTATATAGGCCGCCGAGTTCAGCTGCTAAATAATTTTTAGAAAAGTTCGATGAACTTAGCTCGCTTATGACCCAAAGAAAATGTAAGTTAATGATGTTGGGTGAATTTAATATTTATATTAGTAATGTACATAGGGATGTGAATTCAATGCTTTCGAATAATGTTGCCGTTGACTTTGTAACGATTTCTAAGTCCGCGGGTTTGCTTCCAACATGCCGGATCCCGACGAGAATCACGGAGTCGTCAGCGTCGTTAATTGACAATATTTTCACAAAATTCGAGACGCTGGGTTGTAGCGTTATAGTTGAAGATACTTCTGACCATTTTATGATCATGTGCGACCTTCAAACGGCCCCCCCCAAAAACCTCTTCTTTTAGGTCAAGAAGACTGGACGCTGCTTCGATTGATTAACTGAAAAGTTTCCTTTCCCAAGTCGACCGGTCTCCCTGCTTAAAAGGCGACGTGGGCAAAG
Source organism: Artemia sp. Qi Xiang Cuo (assembly GCF_049724085.1). Classification (NCBI taxonomy): domain Eukaryota; kingdom Metazoa; phylum Arthropoda; class Branchiopoda; order Anostraca; family Artemiidae; genus Artemia; species Artemia sp. Qi Xiang Cuo. The sequence continues at coordinate 50,216,929 of NC_142810.1, forward strand.
CAACTGAGTACTTCATCAACCAGTTCGAAATAGTACTTAATAAGGCATGTCCTTTATCAAGCCGGCAAGCTAGGCGTTATATTAAACCGAAGAAACCATGGATTACAGCTGCTGTTCTGTCCTCTATCCATACCAAAAATAACCTCTTCAGGAAATTCATGGCAGATCCAGATGGCTCGTCGACAAGCCTATTAAAACGGATAATGCCTGATGCTACAGAAGTTTTGGTTCATGTTATCAACTTATGTTGTTCATGTGGACGTTTCCCAACTTCGCTTAAAGTCTGCACGTGTTTTAGCCCTGCATAAGGGTGATGACGTGAAAGATCCAAAAAACTACAGGCCAATCTCGATCCTATCTTCCCTCGCAAAAGTAATTGAACGATATCTTTACAACCGCATAGTGAAGTTTTTTGATAAGAGGTGATGTTTTAATGACCTTCAGTTTGGGTTTAGGAAGGGTCATAGCTCTGAACATGCGATTCTGACACTCAAGCAGTTTATTCACGACACTTTGGATAAAAAGAACTTCCGGCTACTATATTTATAGATATAAAAAAAGCGTTCGATACTATTTGTCATGCAATTTTGCTTCGTAAACTAGAAAATTACAGTATACGCGGACCTGCAAATTTTCTGATTGAATCATATTTAACTGGACGCGGTCAGTTTGTGGATGGTGGAAATGCAACCTCTTCACTACTTGGTATCACTGGTCAAGTCGGCGTTCCTCAAGGGTCTATACTTGGACCTCTACTCTTTCTTATTTATGTTAACGACATCAACAGGGCGCTGGAAGATCTCGGGCTAAATGTCCTATTTACTGACGATACGGCCTGCACAGTGTGCGGTGCCGATAAAACGTCGCTTAAGAAGAATATGTTGGCAGCTTTCGAGAGGATAGAAACTTGGTATAGTGCAAATAAATTATCTGTTAATATGTCAAAAACCAAATTCATGATTTTCTCTCGTACTGACCAGTCATTACCTGAACTTAGTAGACTGCCCATTGAATCTACTTATTTAGAGCATGTATCTACTATGAGATATCTAGGTGTGCTAGTTGATCAGAATATGAGCTAGAAGGAACACATTGCTAAATGGCGGATGAAGTTGGGAAAGAATGTTGGAATATTGCAGCATTTGAAATTTATTCTACCTTTTCATGCAATGAGATCGGTATATTTTGCCCTAGTCCATTCTTATCTGAGTTATTGTCCCCTGATTTTCCTGAACACATTTAAAACTCATATAAAACCACTTCAAAGACAACAAAATAAAGCACTGCGTATCCTGAAAACTTTCATTCACTCCCCAATATCCCTACCATCAAAATCGCCAATTAAAAGTATATATTCGTTCCTTAATATATTACCCGTGGAATTATTATTATCTTGTAATGGACTGATGTTTTGTGTTAAGTATTTTGCTAAAATTCTACCGAAGAATTTTTATGCTATTTTGCTAAAGAATTTTGCTCAAATTCTACCGAAGAATTTTTATGCGATGGAACTATTTAACCGATGTGAGCATGATTATGGAACGAGTGGATCTTCTAAGTATGTCGAACCCCGAGCGTGCACTGACAGATCGAGGTTCTCACTTAGGCACTGCATAACCAAACTCTGGAATGTGCTTGGGTCGGGTCTTAATATTGGTCTTTCTGTTGGTACACTGCAGAGGCAATTAAAAACTCTTTTACTACCCCTTTTATCATTTTATTTTTTTTGTATTTATTTTTTATTTATTTAATTTTTTAATTCAGTTATGGTCGTCCCGCTGACTCATTCTCTTGGTAGGGTTTCCCCACGACTTCACTTCACTATTTTTTGGTGTTTTGTTTTAGTTTGTTCTCCATTTGGCTGCTGGCTTGGGGTGAAGCTTGGTAAGTAATACATTTATTTTCATTTATTTACAAAAGAGTGTAATTATATTTAAATATAGTGATATATTATGTTTTTGTTGTTTTTATTTGTTATTGATTGCCTGATAATACGAACAAGACTCTGCGCCAGGCACATCCATATTGTAGTTGTATTTAGTTTGTAAATAAAACAACCTGAACCTGAAAACTAAATAAAAAAGTATTGTGTTTGCGGTTGCCAATAAGACACTTCAGCAATACATCGAGAACGACTAGGGGTATGAGGATGAAGGCTTTGAGGCTGCTTACTATTACTACTTCTCCTCTAACAGTCTAAATATATAAAAAGCGTGTAAGTGGATTCAGGATGTTAAAGAGCATCAAAAGGATCTTGTGGAATTCATATTAGGTTTTTTTTTCAGGTCAACTTGAGGAGGTACAAAATCAAGTTAAAAGATACTATTTGTGTCAGGATTAAAAATTGTTGAAAAAATTTCTCCCAACATACAAATAGCAAGCCAAACTATAAATTATTATAGAAAAAAACCGAAAAGTATGAAAATGACTGTCAATAAAAAATAAACAGAAATTAATTAAAAAACCTTTTTTCCACAAAGCAAGTTTTTCAAAGAAAAACAAAGAGCTCCATTAAGCCAAAATGGGCAGAAATGAAGTCAAGCGTAAAACTACCACAGATAAGTATCAATAAATAAATGAAACTCAAAACGAACATAATTAGAATAAATAGTGGAGTCTAACACGAAGCGAGCAAAAATTAACATTAGTAGTGCTGATAACTCCCTATACCTTCTCAAGACCAGTACATAATTTGCGCTTTACTGAAAATAAAATATGTTCAAATACTTTTAGTTTTTGTACTTAAGTAAATACAAAAAATTTAAGACTTTAAGGAATAAATATCCGTATGGGTATATTAAACTGACAATCCATGGTCATTTGATTTTTGCCTTTGTTTTTTCAGTAAAGCCTAAATTATGTTCTGGTCTTGAGAAGGCATGGGGGTTGTCAGCCATAGTAATGTTAATTTTTGCTCGTTTTGAGTTTCATTTATCTGTTGATAGTGATTTGTGGCAGTGTTACGGTTGGAAGAATATTTGACTTTATTCTGTCCATTTTGGTTTCAAGGGGCTCTTTACTTTTCTTTGAAAAACTTATTTTGTGGAAAAAGTTTTTTAAATTAATACAAATATAAGGCAGCATCATTCAGCCAGGGGGTGGGGGGCTGAAGCCCCCCCCCCCCCTGCATGCCCTTATGGGCGCCCCTGAAGGAATGTGTATAGGAGTGAGAACAGTGTTGCTAGTCAGGTAGAGATAAATAAGAGCACATAAAATAATTTTAAAGTATAAAAAATAGAAAAGTTGTGGAGCTCTTAGAATTGATTTTGACCCCTGGGGCCTTTTTCAGAACCTTATTAGTGAATGGACCTTTATTCCTAAAGAATGGTTCTATTGCTGGAAGTGAATCGGTTACTCTCTTTTTAATTATTTTTCCTTTTTTTTTTTTGGGGGGGGGGGTATTTTTACTAATGCTTTATTCTGTTAGGCGCTTTAACTGCTGACCTATCATAGGCAGCGCAATAGTGCTGCCTAAGTAAAGAGCGATGTGGGCAAAATGTATTTTTTTATACCAGGGCACTTCGTATTGAAGGAGTTGTCGTAGGAACCTCGAAAACGGCTCATTCGATTGGAAATTGAAAGGGTCAGTGCCCTTTTTATTAGTCAAAAGGGATTTGAGGGCAACTAACCCCCTCCCACACCCACCATTTCCCCAAACACATCAAATCAACATTTTGAGATAGCCATTTTGTTCAACATAGTTGAAAGTTCCGGAATTTATGTATTTGAGGATGATAACCCCTAGAGCCCTCAGGGCAAGAGTTCTAAGTTATGCCCTGGGGGCATGTAAGGTTAATATAGAGAGGGTGATAGTATAATCTTCGGAGGGGGTTTATTGAATTGCTAATCAGAAGTTTTAGTGCCCTTTTTGAGATTCAGAGTGATGGGAGGATAGATAACCCCACATCTCGTATTTTCCCGAAATGCATCTGATAGAAATTTCGAGATGACCAGTTGTTATCGTAGAAACTTCGAAAAAGGCTTATTCGATTGAAAATTTAAAGGGCTAGTGCCCTTTTTAATAGTCGAAAGTGATTGGAGGGTGCTAACCCTCCTCTCACGCCAACCATTTACCCAAACATGTACAATCAAACCTTTGAGATAGCCATTTTGTTCAACGTAAATGAAAGCCCTCAGGGTACGGGTTCTAAGTTATGCCCTGGGAGAATAAGGTATATATAGAAAGGGTGATCGTATAAACATCGTAGGGGACTCATTGGATTGGTAATCAGAAGTTCTAGTGCCGTTTTTAAAATTCAGAGTGATAGGAGGGTAGATACCCCCCCCCCACACACCTCGTATTGTCCCGAAATGCATCTGATAAAATTTTGAGATTGCCATTTGTTGTCGTAGAAACTTCAAAAAGAGGTTATTCAATTGGAAATTGAAAGGGCTAGTGACCTTTTCTGTAGTTGAATGTGATTGGAGGGCAACTAACCCCTCTTCTCACGCCTAAGTAAAGTAAAGAGTGATAAGGGCACAACGTATTATTTTTATTTTGTTTAGATCAAGGCACTTCGTATAGAACGAGTTGTCGTAGAAACTTTGAAAGGCCCGAAAACTTGTCTTTGAGAATGACAGCCCCACATCCCTCAAGGCAAGGGTTGTAAGTTATGCCCTGAGAAAACAATTTACAAAAAACTGTTTGATGTTTAACAAAAATAGTTTGTAATGTTTGCCAACGGTAAAACGTGAATTTTAACAGCTTAAAGTGGATATAGACGCAATTTTGGATTTCTATGACCATTATTGAGTACCCAATTTACTGAGAAACAAAAATGTTGAATTCCCGGACTCAAATTGGTGTTTAAAGCCCAGTGTATTTGATTTTAAGATCTTTATTGGATTTCCATCTCGTCTGTTGAATTTCCTCTTCTTTAATTGTATTTCCATTACTATTGTTGTTCAATTTATTAGGCCTACAATCTTACCAGTTGAACAATAAACAAGCTGGATCTTGGATGTTCTAACAGCTGCCAGGGCTCAATAACCAGTTTCAGATGTAAGCCCGAGCAAGTCCTTGTCCTGCTCAGAGGCAGACTTTTCTACTAATCATGAAGTTTAGTGGAATTGTCAAATTAGAGCGAAACCCAAGTAATCAAAGGCTGCTACAGCAATAATCCCGTAAAGTATGATATTAACGTTTAGTAAGTCGGGTCTTGTGTTTATGTAAAAAAGGCCAAAAACGATTATTTCTCTTTTATTAATACACTGTAACTATTCCACAAGCCATAATTGATTAAAAAATTACTATGATAATATTCCACTGCTCAAAAAATATTAATTATAAGCTAAAAATATTTGTAAATAAATTTATGCATGTTCATAAGAACATTTGTACATAAATTCACTTTAAATGGCAGCATAGTCAGTCAAATTCAATACGATATTCAAGAAATTTCAATCTACTGTTGAAGTCCAAACCATTTTGATTAACATTACCTATTTGCGTCAAAAATTACATTTTTTCTACTGAAAAGCACATAAATCTTAATAATTTGAATAATTAGTTGGAATTTAATAAGCAAGTCTCAATTTGACAATAGGACTGCAACTAAGAATATTACTGAAAAAGCTTTATATTTAATAGAGAGTAGAAAGGACTTGTACAAGAATTAACTGAGTGATAGATCATATGAAAATAAAAGGAATGTAAAGAAAGCATTAAAATATGAATTAACAAGTTGTGAAGTAGAGGCCATGGATAAAATTGCAGAGGATCTGGAAGATGCAGTTAGACGGCATAATAGTAAAATATTGTACTGGCATGTCAATAAATTGAGAGGGAGTAGTTAGTCCGGATTTGGCCCAGTTAAAGATATGAACGGGATTATAATTAGTGATAAGGAAAGAATTAAAGAGAGATGGGCAGAACATGTTGAGAATGTGTTAAGCCGGGATAGAGTTGCAGGAAAAGATATGAAGGAAAAGGAAAAAGTTTGGAATATCTTGGAATTGAAGGAAGATTTGTTTTGTGAGGAAGAATTAGCGACAGTACTAAAAGGATTAAAAAATAATGCGGCTCCAGGTGCTGATAGGGTGATAAATGAGTTTCTTAAATATGGTGGCTCAGAGGTTAGAAATAAGTTACTGAAGATTATGAATATGATTTTTTAAAAGGGGAAGTACCTAACGATTTTAGAAAACCCTTAATTAAGCCACTTTATAAGAAAGGTGATAAAAGTGAGTGTGGTAATTATCGAGGCATTAGTCTGGTCTCTGTAGGTAGTAAATTACTTATTAATATGATACTTTTTAGACTGAGAGATGCCGTAGACAAAGCTTTAAGAGAAGAACGGTGCGATTTTAGGAAAGGTAGACGATGTGTCGACCAAATTTTCACTCTTAGGTTACTAATTGAGAAGTGCCTGAGTTGTCAAACACCTTTGGTCCTCAGTTTTATAGATTATGAGCAAACATTCGACTCTTTTGATAGAGGAGCTTTAGTAAAGGTTTTATCCTTGTATGGTATACCAGACACATACATTAAAGTGATTAGTGCTATGTACGAGAATAACACTGCTGCGGTTAAGGGAGGAAATGAGATTAGCAGCTGGTTTTGTGTTAAATCAGGAGTTAAGCCGGGTTGTGTTATATCCCCCTTTATATGGATTATTTTGATGGATGTTGTCTTAAGGAGCACAGGAAAGGCAATGGTAGACCACGGAATCAAATGGGGAGGAAAAAGTCTCATGGACTTGGATTATGCTGATGATTTAAGCATCCTAGAGGAAAGTGTGAGAAAAATGAATGAACTTTTAGAGGTTTTGCGAGTTCAGGGTGCTAGAATAGGATTAAAAATTAATATTAAGAAGACTAAGTCACTAAGGCCAGGAATAAGTGAAGATGAAAAGGTGACGTTGGGTAATGAAAAGATTGATCAGGTGGGCAGCTCCACTTACCTTGATAGTATTATTAGTAAAGACGGTGGGAGCAGTTAAGATGTTAAAAGTAGAATAGCCAGGGCCCAGGGTGTTTTTTATCACAGTTAAAAAAAGGTTTGGAAGAATAGGAAGATAAGTCTGCAAACCAAGATTAGAATATTGGAAACTACAGTAATGACAGAAGTCAAATATGGTTCTGAAGCATGGGCGCCTCGAAAAGCAGATAAAGATTTGCTAGATATTTTCCATAGAAATTGCTTAAGGATTGTTCTGGGCACCCGGCTGACTGACCGTATTTCAAACATTAGGCTGTACAAAAAATGCGGTTCAGTACCACTCTCTAGGGCTATAATGAAAGAAAGGTTGAGGTGGCTAGGCCACGTTGTGGGGATGAAGTATGACAGATTGTCGAAGATTGTTCTTTTTGGCCAACCGTCTAGGGCTAAACGGAAAGCAGGTCGTCCTTGTCTGGGTTGGGAGGACGTCATAAAGAAAGATTTAAAGGAAATGCGAACTTCATGGGAGGGTGTAAAAAGGCAGGCTTTGAATAGATTGGGATGGAGGAGGAGCGTGCGTAGCTGTATTGGCCTCAGGCGGCTTGGTGCTGCGATGAGTTGTTAGTAGTCGAACAGAAAAATTGGATTTTTTTTTTTACTTGTTTGAATTTGAGCAAAACATTTTGCTGGAAATTATTATTATTTTTTTTTTTTTTGTCACAAAAAAATTCAACAAAAAATTCCGCTTGACAATTTTTCGGCTGTGTTATTATAAACTTACGTATAGATTTAGCGTACATACCAACATCCTGCCCTAGGAACGAACGGACGCTTTTTTGCATGATTATCACTGTTGATTACTTAGGGGCAGATCAAGGAGGCACACTTGTGCCTCTATAAAGAGGCGACCCACCACAATGTTAAGCGATTTCCGGTCCTAGCGGTCGCAGAGAGACAGCGGTGATCTCCTTTTGTAGCCCAATCTCCAACTAAGAAACATGCAAAATTTCACCCCCCTTCCGACTTTATCTCCATGGGTAAAAGTGGGTCGGAAGTTTCGACCCTCCGACCACAGCCCTCTTTAACTTTGTCCGATTGGGCTGAAATTTAGAGGTTAAGCTTTCCTTGGTCCCGGGAGCTTATCCTCGAAATTTCAGCTCAATCTGATCACTCCTTCCCTGTTTTCCAAAAACCAAATATAGCCACTTAAAATTCATTTCTTTTTTTTTTTTATCAGCCACGCCTACATGCCACAGTTGGCAACGGATCCGAGTGAATGAGGACTCATTCGGAGCGGAAATTGACCTGTTAGGGCCTTTTGATATTTTCAGACCGAAAAAATTATCCCCCGAATTTACATTCACGAAAAACCTCGTTTTCCTATAAGAGCTCATGTTAATTTTTCCCACCATAGCCCCCATTTAACGTTGTCTGATCATGCTCGAAACTAGAGGATAAGCTTTCCTGTGGTCTGGGAGTTTATCCTTAAAATTTCTGCCCAATCCGATCACTCCTTCCCTGTTTTCCAAAAACCAAATATCAAGTTTTGTGGGTATTTGCTTGCATCAAAAATACATCGCACAGAATAAAAATAATGTAATGTCTCTGTGGTACAGTGGTCGCTATTCCTGACTGTCAGGCGGAAGATTCGAGTTCGATTCTCCGTCAGAGAAGTTTTCTTATATATTGAATTTAAAGTTTAAAAAAGAAAACCAGTTTCTTTTTTAAATCCAATCTATTAAATACTTCGGCTCAACAGGCGTCTCCAGAAGAATATCACAGTCGGCCTTCAGTTTACAGGTAAGTCTCCACTGCTTTGATAACATGGGGCCTGGGGCGGCTGATAAAAATATTACTGTGCATTTGATTTGAGTATTCAGGAATTAAAAGCCTTAACACAAGAATCTTCAAAAGCGGGGGGTTTGGGAGGCGACAGCCCCCCAACATTAATTGCACAAAAGATAAGCCAACTGTTATTCAAGCCAAATTAATTTATAAACTGTACAAACACTTGCAGAAATTATTTGAAAAAAACTATTTTTTCTAAAGAGTTAAAGAGGCTGAGTCACACGCTCGAACCTTAAAACGTACAGGGATTAGGAAGTACAGTTGGGGGGCTGCCGCCCCCCAAACCCCCGTTTCCGTATATGAGAGGGGTGGTGCCGTTCTCAACGCCTCGCTCTTTACGTATAGTCTTTACTGTTTAAAAAAAAGAGTTGTGAGAAAGTCAAACTTTAGCTTAATGAGCGAGGCGTTGAGGAGGGCATAGCCTCGTTCATCTAAGGAAGCGGGGGTTTTGGGGGCGGCAGCCCCCCAACTGCACCTCCTAATCCCTGTACGTTTTAAGGTTCGAACTTGTGACTCAGCCTCTTTAACTCTTTAGAAAACGTAGTTTTTTTTTCAAATAATCTTGATATAGAGGAGCCTGTCAGTCTATTGAGGCTGCGTCCACTATACCATTTCTATTTGCACGAGTATGGACCAAATTAGATTCTTAGGCGACCACAGCTCGGACAGAACCCCACCCATTCGAAATCCATTGAGTTGACCCTATGAGTTATTGTTGCCTCGGTTTAATTTTTGTGTTTCTATGGCGTTTTTTTCAGTCTTGGGAGATCAAACCTGGTCACAAGACGCCTAAAAAGGCGTTTTTTTTTCTTTGGCAATAGTTCCGGTTTCGCTTTCATAAAACCAAAGGTCAATGATCGGATAGGATTTTTTCACAGTCCATAAATTTTGGAAATATCCTATTCGATCATTAAACATTGATGAAACCTGGATTTTGTTGGTGAATTTTGAATTGAACAGCGAATTTGAACCAAGATTCAGCTTCCTGGCTTCAATGCCTGTTACATTTTACAGAAGGCTTGAGAACTTCACCCTACCTTGGCTGCTTGTGTGTCTGGGTGTTCTCATGCTTACATTCCATTTTGTAGAACTACATCGAAGAAGCACACAACATCCACCCAGTTTAACAGAGGGTGAGCCAACATCGTCAAATACTGCGATGCCTTCCGGACCAGTGGAGCCAGTAGCGGAGGAATCTATACTGTATCCGAGCCAAACTGGAAGTGGTGGTGAGTCGGACGCGAAGCTAGCTGGAGATGAACCACCAGTGTCAGTAAGCGTGTCCACTTCTTACTCTTTACTTTCGAATTCGACACTAGCTCAGAAATTAAATTCATGAGGTCACATCTGTTCCAGCCAACAGCACTTCAAATAGAAAAGACTACCTTTGACTTGGCTTCGATTTACAACCGGAAACTTACCACTGATTCCGTCTCAGTATCCTGGGTTACTCTTGAAACTAGAAAATGACAGTAAACTCAATTCTTTGCAGCATATGCATCACGTTTTCCGACGGAAAGTCTATAACAATCTGGTTATAACCAATGCGGTGTTTGGTCATAAAATGTCCCATAATTTAACATGATGCTCACGTGATGGTAAGACATCAAACCTTATTGATTATGTTACTGTAAACCGAAGACTGGCAGGATCAATAGAAGATACTAGGGCATATAGGAATGCTGTTACTGATGCAAAAAGTAAAGATCACCATCTGGTAGTGTCTAGGGTTAATTTAAAGCTGAAATTTCGGAAGGGCAACTACCCCTCGGGAAGTTTTGATGTTGGTAAACTCCAGGATGAGAATTTGAGAGAAACTTTCAAGGAACAGTCGAATACTAAAGTAGAGAGTTTAAAGTTTGACAAAGTAGAAGATGGATGGAATAGTTTTAGGAAAACAATTTATGAAGTTGCTGAGGGTGTCTTATGGAAGGAAGTTTGGACCGCAGCTAAGAATATTAGTGAAAATGCTTTATGTTTAACAGAGAGGAGAAGGGGCTTGTAAAAGAATTATCTGAGCGATAGATCATATGAAAACAAAAGGAATGTAAAGAAAGTGGATGGCGGTCGAAAAATACAAGTTTTGTAAAAACAAGAAGTAATGACTTCAAATGGGCGGATTAGGAACAATTCATTCTTCAGATTCTGAAAACGCACGTATATGCACATTAATGTACCTTAGTTGTACCGTTGATCCGCTTGGGGCCTAAAATCAAAGATCTGGGAAGAAAATGTTAGTTTTCAGAATCGCGCAAGGCTCATGATCCCGATATAACAGGCTGGAGTGGAGTAATTAATGTAGCAGTTTTAATATCGTTCTGTCATTCCGAAATACTCCTAATAGTAGTACAGTCTGTACAGTACAAACTGCTTAAATATGAGACCTAGATGCGTCCAATTTACTGCCTTCGTTTACATTTGCTAAACCAAAATCAGTTAAATACTTGTTAATTCTTCATCTCTTTGTTTATTGTAAATGAATCAACAGAAGCTGAACGGACGGATCAAAGCATTTAAGAATTATAATTTTATCAGAAACACAAAGAGATCAATCGAATCTTCTGGTAAAAAAATTATCACATGTTCAACAATTAAAAAAATTTGATTTGCACCAGCACAGTGGGCTACAGTTAAGATCAAATTTCCTGCAGCGGCACCGCCTTTCACACCCTTTTTTGCAACCACAACGCCCTGTCTCGCGACAGAATGTTGACGCTGGCGGAAGGGAACCTAACCAATTGGGAAGCCACTTTCCATCGGTACCTCTGACCCAGCCAAATCAGAAAAACTGGGAAAGGTGGGTGTTGATTCCAGGCTGTGACTCCACACATGACCTGACTGTAGTAAAGCTCTAAGTATATGTTGTAAAAGTGAAGCACTAGCTGGAGGAAGCCTCTGCATGTTCTTGGTCTTTTTTCATAGAAATGTTTCTTTCCTAAATTCATTCACGTCGTCGCAGTCTTGTTTTACGTCGTATTTCGTCATGACAGAGCGTTCAAGGTCGTGTACTTGCAGTTCTGTCACCTGGAACGGCTGGTTTGTCAGTCGAAGTTCGTCAATCATTCCTGGCATATTTTGCCAAGTCGCAAGGAACTGCCTCTTCCGAGTGGTGGATAAAAGAAGAAATGCTATCATATCCTGTAAATGCGTAGAAGAACGAAAGTGCCTGTGATTTCGTCAGCCCGAGCAACCGAACTATCTCGTGAATGGGAACGTACTTTAGGTGGGTACCGACGCCAAACGCAATAAATATTTCGGATTCTCCAATGCGATCAAAGCATGAGGCCGCAGTCAGAACCATTTCTGTGTCCACCGTTCGTATGAGAATCGACGCATGTCCTTGTAAGACTGCGTCAAAGGCGTGGAGCAAGAGGCAGGTGTCAGCCTCTTCGTGTGAACATAAATGAATTAGGTTTAGCTCTTGGAATGCCTGGTTAACTAAGATAGCTATACTCCCAGAGGTCATAAGAGAGTAGATATCAATTTCACATTTTTATGCGTTTTTTAAAGTATCTCTTGTACCCCCAGTTTCCTTTCAGCGAGGATGTATTTTCCGGGGGTATTTTAACGGGGGGGGGGGATATTTTCCACGGGGGGGGGGAGGTTCTGCGGAGGATATTTATGGCGGAATAAATGCCTAGAACCGGTAAGTTCAACCTTAATAGTTCGATTTTTGGCTGACAGTAAAAAAAAAATCTTGGCATTTTTCCAAGTCTTGGGCACCATTCGTTAAGCACCTGATTCATAATCCAGAAAGACTGATTACAAGACAATTTAATAGCTAAAAATAAGAACAAATTCTATTAACAAGATTGTATTATACAATAATTAATTATTAATTCATTTAATGAATGACTTAACCTGGTAATGCTCTTCATATTTCTTAACATGTTCCTGCATCTGCTTCATTTGCTCCCTAAAATAGCAAAATTTATTGCTAAGAAATTGGCGGTGAGAAAGGGGGGGGGGGTTTAATATGTTACAGGGATCATGGGTCTACCTTATCTCTCCAATCATACGGATTGCAAGCATCTTCATTTTTCGATTCAAATAAGGTGCTACCTGCCTTCATTTCTGCAAAAAATCATTGGTGAGATAAGACAAATACAGTAACATAAAACCATAAACTTAAATTTTGTCACTCTACCAACCACTACCACTCACTTATTCTCAGCCTGACCGACATTGAATCCTCGGTCTGGCTTAAAAGACTGGCATAAAGGAAATAGAAGTTGGATTTATTCTTAATTCCCATAATATAAAAATGTGAAGGAACGGGAAACCCGCAAGGTAGGGCTGAGGTAAAGCAAACAGCTTGGCATAAAACTTCACTCTTAAGAGAAGGGGGATTGTCTAATCGCACCATATTGATTCGTTGCGGCAGAGTTGTCGCGGAGCTGTGAAGTTGCAAAATTGTTCGAATATCCTCAATCTCAGTTTTTATTTTGCAGTTAAGTGCTAACTCTTGACTTAGTGCGTTCATAAAGTTTTTACTCAAAAGCATGAAATATTAATCTACCAAAATAGCAAAACATTTGGGCCATTAGATTACGTTTTTGTGTTTCAAACTTCTAAAAGAGGGGAAGGGAGTTAAAGGTCCCTTGTGACTACCCAAGTCTGATTTTACCTTGGTCATCACTAGGTAATACAGCACCGCGCAGAGTATGGGTAACTTATAAGAGGGCTAGTGTTAAAAAAAATTCCCCATCTAGCGTCAGGCGAGCCTTATTTTTATTCTGTTAAATGAGTAAAGTGGACCCCCGGTAAAATAGCCCCAAATCTGGCATCCCTTGCAATCCGACATGTCTACTATTATTCAATATTTTTTGACGACCTTCGATAATGTAGGTCAGTGGTTCTCAAACTGTGGTACGCGTACCCCTTGGGGGTATGCAAATTTTTTTTAGGGGGTACGCGGCCGGCTAATAAAAAATTAAAAATAAGAACAGCATCAAAAACCGGAAATGAAGTACTCCATTGCAAATTAGTTCATCTCGGTTATTCTCATTAATGTGAAAATATTGACCTTTTTAAACACTGATAGAAAAGCCTCTATGTTTAAGCTTACTGGAAAGGGTATTAAAATTATCGATTAAACTAGCTTTAGAACGATTAACAAATAACTTCATCAGCACATGCAATAAAAGACACATCCCGCCCCCGAGAGATAAAGGTTGTAGAGAGTGGACGAAGACACTCCTCCAAACATATATTAAAAATATAAGGGAATAAAACTTCATCTTGTCTAACTCAGCGACCAACAGAAATTGGATTAGAAAAAGAATCAGAAGCAACCATTTTTATTCTAAGCCCCGAAACCAGGATTTAAGAGCTCTAAACACATAAAGAGAGATCCCACCGCTAATTAGGGCTGAAAGAGTAGAAGTATGTGAAATATTGTCAAAGGCTCTTTTTACATCAATTAAAGTGCATAAAGCGGGGGAGCCAGGAGACCTAGACTCATTAATAATTGTATCAAATATTACATGGGCATGGTCACAACCCTTTCCTCTTTTGAAGCCTACTTGATTAAGGCCAGCATCCAAATGTTCAAAAAGACCCTTAATACACAATTCAAAAATCTTACCAATTACAAAAGGGTGGGAGATCTCTTTAACCAGATTTTGGAATAGGAGTTACCGCCCCAACCTTCAATGATGAAGGAACATTACCCAGACTTGAAATAAGATTAAAAAATTCGAAAGAAGAGGAAGAAAAGAATTGGGAGCCGATTTGAAATGATTTGAGTGGATCATTTCAAATCGGCTCCCAATTGGTAAAAATTGTGGTTTCAATTTACCATATGCCCCCAAAAACCTCACTTGGTAAAAATTCTAAATCTAAATTGGGAGCCGATTTGAAAGTGGATCCCATCCTCACCTGGTAAAAATTGTGGTTTCAATTTACCATATGCCCCCAAAAACCTCACTTGGTAAAAATTCTAAATCTAAATTGGGAGCCGATTTGAAAGTGGATCCCATCCTCACTTGGTAAAAATTGTGGTTTCAATTTACCATATGCCCCCAAAAACCTCACTTGGTAAAAATTCTAAATCTAAATTGGGAGCCGATTTGAAAGTGGATCCCATCCTCACCTGGTAAAAATTGTGGTTTCAATTTACCATATGCCCCCAAAAACCTCACTTTGTAAAAACTCTAAATCTAAATTGGGAGCCGATTTGAAAGTGGATCCCATCCTCACCTGGTAAAAATTGTGGTTTCAATTTACCATATGCCCCCAAAAATCTCACTTGGTAAAAATTTTAAATCTAAATTGGGAGCCGATTTGAAAGTGGATCCCATCCTCACTTGGTAAAAATTGTGGTTTCAATTTACCATATTTGTGTGGTTTCGATTTGAAAGTGGATCCCATCCTCACTTGGTAAAAATTGTGGTTTCAATTTACCATATGCCCCCAAAAAAGAATCAAACAAAATAGAAAAATCGTGCAAATTGAATTTGCAAAACAGAATTTGATCAGCATACAGAAGTTTTCTAGGATCGTCACAAGAATTCGAAGGGTCACCAAAATGGGTTTCCCCCTCAACAAGTGAAGGTATATTCTCTTTTATTAATTTTTATTCTCTTTTATCATTGATTCTTTTTGTTAAAAGTAGAGCTTTCCAGTCTTTCTTTTTATTCAAGTCAACCTTAGGCGAGGCGTCCATTAGCAAATACTATAATGACGACGAAGCCCCGACTGGGAAATCACTTTCTTTTCCTTCCTGCACAGAAAAACCGGGTGACAATCCCACGGTATTTTGCAATTTTTCCGAAAACAAAAAACCAATTTAGATTCATGATTAGCATGTACAAGAAACGTATTTGACGACCAAAAGCATTTCTGTATATTCGGTTTACACCGTTTTACTCCAAAAGTTTCTTTAGCACCATAGTTTAAGCAATATAATAACTAATATATACAATTAATCTCAAGCCCTTTATTATCATTATGACAATTCAGGTTAACAGGAACAGCTACCTTTTGCGCCACAGATTCAACTTTATTACGGTAAATCGGTATCAATGTATTATCCCAAATAACTGTAGAAATATTTGTCAAAACATTTTGGAAAAATAGGAACAGAATTAGAAAAAGAAACCGAATTATAAATTACAGAAAACTGAACTGGCAAGTGATCACTTATTGGGAAATCTGGGATAACTTTTTCCATAAAAGTTGGGGCAAAAATCCATAAAAGACGGATTTGACGTTCTAAAAAGCTTTTTTTTATATTCGATTAACGCCGTGTTATTCGAAAAGTATCTCTAGCACCATATTTCAAGTAATGTAATAATTGAAAATATGGCACTTGTTAATAAAACGGAGCACACTCAAGGTAAAATTTGACAAAAACCGGTTTCTTGCGCTATTTCAGTATGTACTCGGTGATAAATCAGCTTAGCGTGAGAGAGGAAAATTACAATTAAATATTTTAATTATACATTATAGTTGGTATTTTGGTTAGGTTAGAAGCCATTTAATATAATGCGTTCTAGTGGGCCTGCTTTCAATAATTCTCTGTTGTAGTTTCCATAATTTTCTACTAAAGTATTTTATTTTCATCATATTTAGGTATATTTCATTAGAATTAACCTAGATTCACTTCTTGAGTGTGTTCCATATAATTAACAAGCATCGAAAATATACACAATTAAATCAAGCTCTTTATTATCATTATGACAATTCACCTTAACAGGAACAGCTACCTTTCGAGCCACAGAAAACATTGTAAGAAACTGAATTAGCAATTGATCACTCATTTGAAATCCAGGATAACTTTTACCATAAAAGATGGGGAAAAAATTAGAAGGAACACGAAGGATCAATATTACTCGTAATCCCACTCCAATGAGAATAAGTGAAATCAAGTAGCCTGCGGCAAATATTAAATTTATTAAGATGAAAATAAAATTGTATGCTCATTTATATTATCAAGATCACAGTTAAAATTACTGCAAATAATAATGCTCAAATCTAATTGGGCAATAAAATTACAAAATCTATGGTAAGCAAACGTAAATGCTTTAAAAGACAAATTATAGTGATAATCTGTAGGCAAACAGTAATTGACTAAAACACAACCAAAAAGTTTCCAAGGAAGAAAAGATTCGTCAGCGCAAAATAAAATAGCACCAAATTCTAGAGGAGCAAATGTAGCAGGACCACCCGCTGAATGGCCTCCAGTAGGCCTTGCAGGAACCGTCAATATATCGTGTAAACTTGAAAGCCAACTTAAAATATTCAACGAATGTTCCACAAATAGTGGTCTTGCAAACAAAGTATTTATCTATTTTCAGAAACAAATTCATTTAGCACTGCAAATTTGCCAACAATTTCATTCAAATTAAAGGACGTAACTGTGGTAATTGTATGCATTTAAGAAACTTCTTCATAGCAAGGCAACTGAAACTTTAGAATGCATACTCCACTATCGCAAGAAGTATCTTTCGTTAATCTATGATTTCCACTGCAACGAGCACAGTTCAGAGTAGCAGAACCATGGTTCTTTTCAATGTGAGAGAAAGTTTGACATTTAAAACATCTTTTAGGAATCACTTTGTCTTTCCCTACTCTGAAGAATCACTACTGACTCACAGAATCACACTGACTCTGAAGAACTCGTAACCAAACTTGATCCCATGGACGATATAATACTTCAAATATCCTTCAGATTCAAATGACACTTTTACCGTTCTTGACTTTCCGAGTCACCTGAACACCAGGGTCCCGGGCAAATTGGCTGCTCTAAATTCGATGTCATACTCTATATCCAAACCACAGATTATTCCGTAAAATTTAGCCTTTTTTAAACTAATAACACAGCCAGAGAAAGACCCCTTTAGATCAGAGAAAAAAATTTTCCTAGATTCAGCCGCTACAGTAATAAAGATCAAATCACTGGTCTCTTTTATTTCTTTGATACAGCTCGGACCAAACTTATCTAATTCATTTTTCATGGAAATAGGATCCCGTAACTAGGCTGGCGAACTAGCGATAGTAAGAGTCTTTACTATATTAGATCTGTCAGGGAGGGAAGGCCAATCAGACGATATTGAAGGGGAGAGAGTTCCTGAGGGGCCTGGGTACTTCGACAGCGAGGACTGTAAATCTATTTCAATTCTCTCATGAGAATCAATAGACTTCTCTACCTTTTGGTCAATAGCCACTAACAAGTAGATCCAAGCGTAGGCTGGAATCAGACTTTAATAAAGGGTAGTCTCTGAATGAGTGAGGCACTATTGCAGGCCATATAAAACTTTTCTGGCCAAGATCAAGAGCCAGCTTCATAATGTCTTTAGCTGTAGCAATTTCTGCATCTTTGCCACGTCTCATTACTCTTTTCACAGGATTTCCTGTAACTTTCAGAGCAAATTCTTTGCAGTCAGCAACGTATTCAGGCTGCAAAAGTCTGTCATATCTTCAGTGATTTCAGTTTCCATTATGCCAGTTGCAAATGCATCGCAGATCAAAAACAGCGCAGATTTCACAATGACATAAGAAATCCCATCTACAATTACAAATGTTTCTGAAAAATCACAAACCGAATCTACATGCTCCTCACAGGCAGAATTACCCTGCTTTATCTGTTCACTTCGCAAAGGAACATGACTCGGATTGTTTATAAAAGGTGCTTGCTGGCTAGCACCCAAGAGAAGATCTTTGAGACACAGGGACTATGGCATTTAGAGGTGTTTGGCTATATTTTGAAGAGTTAGGGGGATTATTCTCACTAGCGTCACTACAAAATTCAGTTTTGCAATAGAACAAATCCAATCAGGGGTATTTCTTTCTTTCAGAAACAGAGATCCCTGAACAAGAGGGATGAAACAAATATGAGAACTGCAACAGCGTGCCTTTCCCCTAGAACATTCACAGCAAGGGCATACTCTGAGAGACAAAATCAAAAGGGGTCTAGAGACAGTCAGTCGAGCGAGAAACTAAAAAACTATCCAAATTGTAAATGAATATCCTGAATCTAGGTCAGGTCAATTTAACCATAGCAAAATATTATGAAACAATAGTCACTGAATTAATTCAAGTTCAAAGCTCTGAATTAATGGTTATCTTGAATCTATGTCAAGTTCAAAACAAGTGAATTAATAGAGGTTGAAACCAAGCATTAATGTTCAACAGATTCAAAACAATGTTATCACTCTGAAGACTGAAATTTGGTACAGAAGAAACTTTAAAAAACGGATCAAAAATGTAAAATTGATATCTACTCCCTTAGGATTTCTGGGAATATATCTAGTATACGCTGTGATTATGAAAGTAAAGAATAACACTATGCCCAAAAAATTAGCAGAATTTATTTCGTATAGGAGGGGGACTACCCCTTCCTCATCCAAACCTCTACCTCATGGTTGCAGAAACTTCGGAGGGTGCTCATTAGATAAAAAACTGACAGTTCAAGTTTTTTTTTTATAAGTCGAAAGTGATTGAAAACCAGCCAGCCGCGGGGGGGGGGGGTATTTTCCACGGTGAATATTTTCCGCCAGGGGGAGGGATTTTCCACAGGCAGTATTTACCGAGGGAGGGGGTAAATGCCGGCCACCTCTATAGTACTCTATTAGTAAATTTATGTGTGTCCTCGCATAAAAAAAATTAGTTCGCCAATATATATAAGTAAAAAACAGGACGAAGAAAACGTAATTTAGTTTGATAGTAATTTAGATGGGTCTAGAGTTAATTCAGGTAATAACTCGAATCAGGTGTTCCTGTGTTCGAGTCAGAAAAAATTTCCCGAAATGAGCCAAATTACGAATTCTAGGGAGCTTTCCCTATCCCAGCAGCGCATAATTGAGATTTCCTGTTCTTCCTTACAAAGTTTCGGTTAATTTTGTCATATGAAAGCAGTTAATGTTGAAGCGCATTTCAAGTTTTAAATTCTCGATAGGCAAAATTTTAAACTACCTACGCTTCTAAATCATAAAAATTTCCGTAGCATATCAACTCAAAACTCATTTCATGATGCGAATGGGTTTCAAATTTGTTTAGGAAAAGAGAGGAATAAGACAACAAATAGCTTTGGGAAAATTAAGATTTTTTTCATTCCTGGCATAATGTTCTAAAAAAGATTTCACAATTGATAAATAGATGTATTCATAAAAATTGCTTCAAAAAGAAAAATAATGACGGAAATTTTGGTAAGTAAAAAAATTTACTCAACCTCTAGGCCCCCTTGGTTATATCTTTGACTCCCACAAGCTTTTTCACTGAAAAATTGAAACAAAGTCTCATCTTCCTAATTCGTCATCGTAGATCGCACAGTTCTGGCCTCTCTCGCACCCGGGGAAAATTGTTGATCAGCACCCTTCCCTGTCTACCAAAATTTTATGGCCAAATTTTAATAAAATTTGCATTTATTAACAGAATTCTCCGTTTATTTAAATTCGACTTTTCCTACTTTAGCCTCAGCAAAATTATTAATTATCTCCTCCCAATTGATTACTTCTAATTCATAGCGTCCTATGATCATTAATGCTAAATCTCCTAGTCGGTGCTGGCCCATACAAAATCTGACCCATCTTAATAATTGACGTAAGTGCTGACCCTCCCCCCCTCGGCACAGAAGAAGTGACAACAGCTGTGAAAAACTTGAAAAATGGGCGTGCACCTAGAGTCAATGGGGTCACGGCAGAGATGCTGAAGAGATTCCTTTGAGCCGGCATAACTGTTTGGATTGCTCTCCTAGTAATCATCTGGAACAACGAAACAGTTCCAAAAGATTAGACCAAGGGCATACTGGTCAAATTCTTCAAGAAGGGCGATGCGCTAATCTGCAGAGGCATCAAATTAACGTCTGTGTCTAGTAAAATACACCTAAGAACAGCCATATACTCACCTCACGGAAGAGCAGCACGGCTTTCAACCTGGTAGATCTTGCTCATATCTTATTTTCATTCTTAGACTAATGGTTGAAGAGTCCAGGGAATGCGGCAAAAAAATATATACATGCTCTTCATTGAATTTCAAAAGGCTTTCGATTCTGTTGATCAAAAGATTTTATACGATTCTGTTTTTATTATTTTTTTTTCGATTCGATTAATTTCGATTCTGTTGATCAAAAGATTTTATCGAGGAATTTGAATTTATACGGAGTACCTGATAAACTATTCAAAATGATAATTGCACTCTATGAAGACAGTGAATGTTGTGTGCCCACAGAAAATGAGGATACGCCTTTCTTCAAGATAATGTCTGGTGTCAAACAGGCGTTGTTGACCCATTCCTGTTTGTTATTGTTATGGACTATATTCTAAGATAGTCTTCAGACTATGGAATGAAGATTTGCACCCAACAGATCTCTGACCTGAACTTCACCAACAACGTTGTTCTTCTCGAAGAAGCGTAACAGCGACTGCAGTTGCTACTCGATGTCACAGGTGGAGAGGCCGAAAACGTGGGGCGTATAGTGAATGTCAGCAAGTCAAAGAGCATGCCTACATTTGACTCTCTGCTGTCACTGAAATGCAAAGATAAAGCAATTGAACAGATCAATGAATTTAAATACCTCGGGATTTCGATTGATTATAAGGGTGAAATAACCAACGAAATCAAGAGGACAATTGAACAAGCTACATCGGCTTTTGATAAGTTGAAACCAATCTGGTGCAGAAGGAAATACTGTATGCGCTTGAAGCTCCGCCTCGTGAACAGCAATGTGATGTACATCCTCCTCTATGCAAGTGAATGAAGAAAAGGAAATGTCCAACTAGAAAAAGACACGTCCTAGCCTTTGAAAACATGTGCCTTGAAAGAATATTGAACATATTATGGCAGGACAAGGTCACGAACATAAGAGTTTGCCAGCAACCCGGTCAATCATTAGTTACTAACCATCTGAAACGTAGGAGACGAACGTACCTTGGCCACGTCCTTCGTATGCCAGAGGATCGACTCCCATGTAAATTTTCTGATTAGTGCCCTGAAGAGAGGCACAAAGAGGCCGTCCAGGACACACCTTGCGACGGCAGTATGGGCAGGATCTGAGTAGAGGGGAGATGTCTTTTCAACCACAGTGGGAGGACGTCAGGGCTGCAGTTTAGCTTCGTGATGTCTGGCGAGGTTTCGTGGATGCCCTATTCGCCATTCCTCGCTCTAGAGGGTCTAAGGTAAACAAACTATCATTCCTGGCTACCAACACTACAATCGCTAATAATATTTGATAGACAACTATTACGTTTGCGAAGACCCCTTCATCTCTGCATTGCAAAATTAATTCTGATAAATCTATAGGTTTCTTTAAGGAAATGTGTCGGTGTTGAATTATTTTCTTCGTATGTTGGAGCTCGTGGAATATCTAAATGGGATTCAAATCATCGCAATATTTTACTTCTATTGCTAAATAATTTTATTTTAAAGGAATGGCGATGAAGATATGGGAAAATGAAAATTTTCGGATTTAATTTGCTTGCAAACTGCCAACTCTACTTTATTTTAATAAAAACAAAAATTACAAAAACATTATAGCCGTTAGATTATTTATTTGAAATTCGGCACCCCTAAAGTTTCTACGTCCGGAACATGTGCCCCCTCTCCCCCCCCCCCCCCCAAAAAAACAACCGTCATTGTTATAGTTGAACTCCTTTTGAAGTCCTTGATATTAAGGGATATGAGTTTTGTTAAGAAAGAAGACAGAAAACAGGCGTTAAAAATTAAAACTCATTCCATTCCAGCTAATATATTCTAAATAGTATTGAGCAATGTATAAATGGCTTTACACATTTACACAGGCGAGTAAATAGTATAGAACTTTGTTTCTCGTTGACTCTAAGTAAGGACTCACCCAAGGTGCTGCGGCATATCGTGATACACATCTTTAAATAGTTCCGTCCAACTCGGTTTTAGCTTCTTTTCAGCAAGTGCGGAGGCTTGCAGAACCTGCAAAAACTTTATTTGTTAAATATAAAGCCAGAAAAAAACACCCAGATATAATTATCTTTTATCTACCCATTGCTACTAATAGGGGGTAGCTTAAGGTAGGTATAACCAAGCGGAATTTAACCTGGAGAAGAATACCCTTCTAATTTCCAAAATGATCAAAGGCTCAAACTTCTCCCAACTTGAAGATGTTAAACTCTAGAATTGAATTATACCAGCTGTTGCCTAACACCATATATCCCTAAATGTTTTAGGGGAAAAGGTATGCAAGTATAACTATGATTATAACTCACATCTGCGGTCTTCAAAAAATAACAGGAATGAATATGAGCTTGGCAGAAGTGACATGTACCATGACGACAGGAAGGGATGAGCTTAATGGATATAGTCTTACAGAAATTGTTAAAAAAAAGGTATATTGATCAATCAGAAACACAACCTGTTCCAGGTGGACAGTTGAACTGAGAAAGCCCCCAACTCCATCACCTTTGGATTTTTTTCTTTTTTTTAGAGCAGCAAGTTTTGAAGCATAATCAATTATTTGGTTATGTGCTGCCAGATTGACTAGACAATTTAAATTAGTGAATGTGGCAAGATCCTACAATAAAAACTAACTCAACGAAGTTTCCACTCATTGCTCAGGAAAGCTCGACATGTTGATGGGGCGAATCAGCCAATTCTCCTAACCAATTCCCTATAGAATTCGTATTTTAAATACAGGAAGACGAGTAAGCATCACAGAGAAAAGAAATTGCACTACCGTTTCATCCATGCTTTAGCTAATTTAGTCCCATATGACGATATTTTGTATATGCTTTGTAAGGTGTCAGGTAAAGAAGTAAATTTGAGTAAATGAGTAAAGAGGCATATACTGTTAATACAAACAGCCCTCAAATGGAAAGTAAGCTAATGAAGTCAAAGGTTTCTAGACGGGCTACAATCAAACGTTATTTATACAGCTAAGACTATCTTTACAACGTTTGAAAGTCAGAGAGAGAGAAAGAAAGAGAAATAGAAGAAAGAAAGAGAGAGAAAGAGGGAGAGAGAGAGAGAGAGAGGAGAGAGAGTGAGAGAGAGAGAGAGAGAAAGAGGAGAGAGAGAGAAAGAGACATAGAGACGTTTCTAAAAAAAAAACTGCTCGACGAAGACCCGTGTAACTTTCAAAACATAAAAAAAAAAAAAAAAAAAAAAAAAAAAAAAAAAAAAAAAACACCGAAACAAGGAAGAATTGGTCTGTTTTAAATCTTGAATTATAAATGCTGACTTATCCAAGATGCGGTTACCACATCCTGGTATTTCTTAAAATTATCCTTTCAGTTCGTGTATAGGAGGGGGCGACCAATAAGAAGGGTAATGAAAAGCTTTTCTAAAGTTCATATGAACACCTCAATACACAAAAATAAATTATCAAATTACTTTACACGCCCCAACAAATTACAAGCATCGTTTTGAGACCTTCTAGATGATTATTAAAATTAGCACACTTTGACACTTTCAAGTGGGGGATACCCCCTCCCCTCTGATGACGTTACTTACCAAAGCAGTGGTAACATATAGATATAAAAATCCATACCTCTTTTTTATTCTGCTCCTTCCACGCTTTTTCTTTTACATCGTCCCACCAGCCTTTTGATACCAAATAGTACTTCAGTCTGGCAATAGGATGATCTCTTTCATCCCAATAACGAACTTCGTCAACGGAACGATACGCAGTGCTGTCATCTGAAGTACTATGATGACCAAGTCTAATGCAAAAAAAAAATAACCATCCACATATGTGATTTCGCAGACACTATTACTTTATCATGCTAAAAAATCTCTTTCCATAAAGCTACACGCGTTGCTCCTCCACCCAACTATATTCAGAGCTTCACTCTTTACATCCCCTCATAAAGTTGCCACTTCCTTTATACCTTCTCCCATACAATTCGAGAAAGTCTTCCTTTACACTAGGCATTAGCTTATGGCAAAAAGAACGATTTTCTGCAAGCTATGATTCTTAAAATGTGACCATTCTTAAAATGTGACCTAAAAATTATCATCTTTCACTCATTACAGTCTTGGATAGCAGGATCGAGCCATATTTTTCAGAGAGCTTAATTGCTTGCCGAACATTCCTCGAACAAAAACTAAAAGCTGGACTTACAAAACTGTTCTAGAAAGCACCTTCCAAGCCCAAGCCTTTCGAGTCATCTGCGTTTCAAACTGTAGCCTACTTTACAGCGGTCATTAACGCAGCCACTACTAACTTAATCTTAGGCCTAAGATTTATCTTTTTATTCCTTCAAATATTTTTAAACTGCAAGAATATCCTCAGCTAACGCGTATTTGTATTTTTATCGCAACCAATTTATTTGCTAATAATACTTCTCAGATAGGTAAAGGCATCTAGTCGGTCAATTTTTTCTGTATCTAGTAGCAGTAGTAGTATTAACGTATTCCCTTTTGGTCAGCTGGCAATCCCTCTAATCAAGTCCGGGAAGTTTCAACTTAATACAATTAGCTGTTGCTATGATATTGTCGATATGACCTTTTGATAACCTCCATATTCATGTACTTCCTTCATTTTAATACTCTTAACCCTACAAGTAGTTCCAACTGAAGTAGTAGCAGTAAATGTAGCAGTGGTAGTAGTAGTTCTAGTAGTAGCGTGCACATATTGCCGTTTGGTCAACTGATCTTCTCCTTTAAGCATTCTCTGGAAGTTCTAACTTACTACACAAACCCATTCTTGAGAAACGCCCTTTTGACAATCTGCATACTTATGATGTTTTGATTAGTTAAAATTTGGTTGAAAAGTGTGTTGGATTTAGTTCTGTACTTTTAGTAGTTAGAACAGCAGTATCAGCAGTATTAATAGCAGTAGTATCACGTACATATTGCCCATTGGTCAGTTCAACATACCCCTCATGATTTCCCAGAAGTTTCATCTTCATACGGTATGTAGTTACAAAAATATTGCTGATACGCCTTTTTGACAATCTGTATGCACATAGTATGTTTTGATTTGCTTCCATTATCCCCTCAAAGTTTCCTCAGATGTCCAATTCAGTATCCTCAGCCTTGGTAGTACCCACTACAGAACAGTAGTTTTAGTGGTAGTAGTAGTAGTAGTGGTAGCAGTAGTAGTAGTGGTAGTTTTAGTAGTATCAGAAGTAGCGTAACAATATTGGCTTTTTAGTTCATTGATCACATCCCTTATCTATTCCTGAAAGTTCCAAATTAATATGCTCATTCATTCCTGAGTTACACATTTTTGACAACTCGTATGTTCATATCGTGTTTTGATTTACTTCAACACTCCCCTCAACATTCTCTGAAAAGCTGGTCATTACTTTTCTTTTTGGAAAGTAAAGGCCAAAAATGCCTACCTCTCTAACTAACACACTACATGTAAACAATGGACGGGTGCCTAACTTACAGCCTTGGCCCTCAGGGCTATGGGGGGGGGGTAACATCCTCAGAGACATAATTACTCAACCTTTCAACTATGCTGAACAAAATAGCTGTTTCGAACTTTTGATTGGATGTGTTTTGGGAAATAATGGGCTTAGGGGTGGGCTGGCTACCCTCCAACCACTTCTGACTCTTAAAAAAGGCACTATAACTTTCAATTTCAATAAGAAATTTATATGCCCCCGGGGCATAACAGTTGCCCCCAGGCTCCGGGGGGCAGTGTCACCCCTGGAGGCATTGTTATATGATTTTTGGACTATTTTGGACGAAATGCCTATCTAAAATTTTGGTCTGGTGCATTTAGGGAAAAGAGGGCTAGGGGAGGATGTAGTTGCCACTGATCACTTTTGACTCTTAAATAGGGGACTAATACTTCCGATTCCAATCAAATGAGCCCCCTCCGAAGTTTGTGCAACCACCCATTCAATAAAAACTTATATACTCCCGGGGCAACACTTAAAACCTTTGCCCCTGAGCTCTGGGAGTTTGCATCAACCCTAGAGGCATTGTTATATAATCTTTGGACTATTTTGAACAAAATGGCTATCTCCAGATTTCAATCAGATGCATTTGGGGACAAAAGGGGGGACGTATTTGCCCTCCGATCCCTTTTAACTCTTAAAATGAGAACTAGAACTTTCAATTTCCAGTCAAATAAGCCTCTTCAAAGTTTATATGACCACCCCTTAGATGAAAACCTTATGTGCCCCTGGGGAAAACCTTATAATCCTTGTCCCAAGCTCTGGAGGTGGTGTCAACCCCAAAGGCCTTGTCATGTGATCTTTGGACCATTTTGGACAAAATGGATATCTTAAAATTCCGATCAGGATGCATTTGGGGAAAAGAGGACGTGGGGAGGAGGGGGTGGGGTTGTTGCCCCCACCCCATAACTTTTGGATCTTAAAACGGGCACTAAAATTTCTAATTTCCAATCGAATGAGCCACCTCCAAGAGGACTGTGGAGGGTTGATATCTCCAAAGATTTAATTACTAGACCTTTCAACTATGCTGAGCGAAATGGCTATCGCAAAATTTTCATAGGAAATCTTTGGGGAAATGAAGGGTGTGGAGGGGGGTGGTTGCCTTCTAATCACTTTTGACTCTTTAAAAGGACTCTAGAACATTCAGTTTACGATCAAATGAGGTTTTTCCGAAGCTTCAACAACAATTCCTTTTGTACAAAGTGCATTGGTAAAAAAAAAAAAAAAAAAAAAAAAAAAAAAAAAAAAAAAAAAATACATTGTGCCCACTTCGCTCTTTACTTAGGTAGCGCTATTACGCTGCCGATGATAAGGAGTATCCTCCCTGACAGAGAAGTATCATCGTAAATGTTGAAGAAAAAGAGGACAAGAAAAGTTATTATAAATTCACAAAAATAAAAAGCTTAGAAAATACTGGTATTCAGATCTATTATTACTGCTAACAATAAATTGCAGCATCAAGCCACCTGGGGACAAATCGATAAACTATGCGATATTTTTAGACGTCATCAGTGAATTTATGCATATTCTTAAACTTATCAAATATGGAGAATAGCGCATATTTCTGATATGCGGGCTTTTGTGCTAAGCATCATCTACTTTCTGCTTAGTTCACACACTACTAACAGCACGCGTCTGTTAAATACGATCTGAAGGCGGGTCAACCCCAAGGCTTTAGTTAGGACATGTATACTGCACCTGTAAGTCATAGCTTCAAGTAAAACTGGCTTATTCTCACTGACACAAATGTCTCTGGCAGCTTTTGTGGCATTGTAAACAGCAAACACGTCGTTGCCATCCACTCGGATTGTATGAATACCATAGCCCGGTCCTCGCCCTGCTACTCCATCACCTTTGTATTGCTCTCGCGATGGTGTTGATATAGCATATCCATTATTTCTACTGTGGAAGATAAACTATGTAATCACATGATTGGCAATGCTGATGAAAGGAAACACAAAAAGTTAGGTTCTATATTTATGAATTACAGGTTTTAATATTATTTCAATTTAGATATATATTTATGTTAGCAAAGAGCTGACAACGTCGGCTCATGTTCCAGCATTAAGCCCATTTCTCGGGTATTTTGTCTCCTCTTTCCACTTGCTACAGTTGACAGCTCACACCTTTGACCCTCCCAAACGATCTCCTCCAACACTCGTTCCCCTCTCTCAGACCGCTCGGGTTTTCGACCCTTGTTTTCACTTTGTGGGAATTGGGTCACCTTGTTGCGGTAGCTATGATTGGAAATTGGTGCCACCGGCTCCAAAAACAAAGCAGTTATGACGTATATCCAAGCAGAATGTTCTTATTATTATTTTTTTTTTTTAGGGGACTTTCTGCATTCTATAGCCTGTCTCATGGATCAAAGAAATGTTTTAACTATTTTTTCAGTGTAGACATGTATGATATGTTCAGTATAGATATGTACAAACAGAAAAAAACAAAGAGATTTATTTAATCTGATTGGTGCCTCAAAGTTACAAAAGGAATTCATAACACTTTGCAGTTTACACTTACTTTTTTTTTTGGGGGGGGGGGATTTCTAAAGTCTATAGCCTGTCTCATGGATCAAAGAAATATTTTAAGTATTTTTTCAGTGTAGATATGTATGATATGTTAAGTGTATATATGTACAAAAAAAAAAAAATAAAGAGATTTATTTAATCTGATTGGTGCCTCAAAGTTACAAAAGGAATTCATAACAATTGGCAGTTTACGCTGGTTTTTTTTTTTTTTTTTTCTACAGATAATGATTGGATCCCAACGATTGTTGCATACAAATAAAACTTAATTACGCTGTTTCTCGCTCTCTAAACACCTCGATGGGTATTCTCTTTTTTCTATTTAAATTAAACATAATTGAAGAAAATCCACTTAAGATAAAACAAAATTAAAAAAATAAGATATGTAATTTTAGATATGTAATGTATTTAATATACTAAGATATGTATTTTTAGCTGCGCGTTCTCGCCATTGCAGACATGAATGTCTCCAAATACTGAAGTACCTTTTTAGATACAAAAAAAATACGTATATGAGAGAGAAAAGACAAAGAGAGAGCGGGGGGAGAGTGAGAGGAAGAGAGAGAGAGAGAGAGGGGAGAACAAAAGAGAGGAAAATAGGGAGAGGAGAGAGAGAGATAGAAAGAGAGGGAGGGGGGAGAGTGAGGGGAAGAGAGAGAGAAAGAGATAGGGGGAGAACAAAAGAGAGAAAAATAGGGAGAGGAGAGAGAGAGGGGGAGAGTGAGAGGAAGAGAGAGAAAGAGAGGGGGAGAACAAGAGAGAGAAAAATAGGGAGAGGAGAGAGATATATATAGAGACAGAGAAAGAAAAAGAGAAAGCGAGAACACCAAATTGGTCATCCCACTCAAGGTCAATTTCCCAAAAATACCCCCATCCCCGTCATGACTTACCAGAAGAATATTAGAAAATCCACTTAAGCTAAAACAAAATTAAAAAAAAATATACATGTATTTTTAGCTGCGCGTTCTCGCCATTGCAGACATGAATGTCTCCAAATACTGAAGTACCTTTTTAGATAAAAAAAAAATACGTATATGAGAGAGAAAAGAGAAAGAGAGAGAGAGGGGGGGAGAGTGAGAGGAAGAGAGAGAGAAAGAGAGAGGGGAGAACAAAAGAGAGGAAAATAGGGAAAGGAGAGAGAGAGATAGAAAGAGAGGGAGGGGGGAGAGTGAGGGGAAGAGAGAGAGAAAGAGATAGGGGGAGAACAAAAGAGAGAAAAATAGGGAGAGGAGAGAGAGAGGGGGGAGAGTGAGAGGAAGAGAGAGAAAGAGAGGGGGAGAACAAGAGAGAGAAAAATAGGGAGAGGAGAGAGATATATATAGAGACAGAGAAAGAAAAAGAGAAAGCGAGAACACCAAATTAGTCATCCCACTCAAGGTCAATTTCCCAAAAATACCCCCGTCCCCGTCATGACTTACCAGAAGAATATTACGGGGCATTCAAGTGTTGCTGCGAAGTTTAGCGCAGCATGTGCATCTCCTTCACTGGAGGTTCCTTCGCCAAAATAGCAAATAACACATAACCCATTTTTCTGTCTTTTGAATGCGTAAGCAGCGCCAGAAGCTGAAATTTTTTATTTTGTTTTTTAAAGAAATATACACAGTCATAACTTTGAATCAGAAGCTTCAGTTAAACTAAACAAAATACACTGTATCATATACAAAATGGACCCTTGCCAAACAATACTCAAGTACATTTATCACAGAGGATATTACCCCCCAAAAAAACCATGTATTTCAGCTTCTACCATTTACACAAAATAAGCTTAAAGCATGTCTACCATCAAGAACTAAAAGTTTCCAATGAAACCCTCCCAAAGAACATTAAAACTAAAGATTGACTTCTCTGCATACCTCCCAACGAAGAAAACATCTGTTATTACCACTACTTCCCTGAAATTTCGTCTGCACACACCTATAGATGAAAATATATATGTTGAACCTTTGGTATCATTGCAGAGAAGTACTTGAATAAGAAGATGCATCTAAAGCACAGCTGCAGTCAAGGATTATGAGCCAGTTCCAAAAACGGCTCTGGTAACGCAACTGGTAAGCAATTATTTGGTATTATTTTAGGTTTAGAACTTAATTAAAATGAATATGATGATCTCCTCTTATTTTTATCAGTGCAAAATGGACTAAAATGTCCTAGTACTTGTTGAAGACACACAGAGCACTAGATTTGCCGTTATCTACCTTTTAAGCACAAATGCAATAAAAAATAAAGTAATTAATAATGATTAGGTTCTGCAAACTCACCATCTAACTAAAAAGAAGTTCGACTAACATGAGAGTTTGATTTGATGTCATGTTCGGTTGAAATCACTCAAGAAAAATTTTAGCATCGTGCTAAGTTAAGAAAATAATTATTTCTGTTCCAAAATCTTTTTTTCTTTAGGAGCAGTAGCGTCAATTGGTAATAAAGAAGTAGGCTACTCCCAATTAAAGAAAAAAATTACAATTAAATATTCCCAATTAAAATATTCCCAAGTGGTACCGTTAGTAGTGTCGATTGAAATATTCTATAAAAAAAAAGAGTAACTGAACCAAAAATAAAATAAAAATCTACAATGAATGATCCCTTAGGTATTTAAACTAGAGAAGTTAAGAAGTTAGCTCTTTCGAAAGGCTCGAGACTTCGTGAAAGTTTTTTTTTTTATCAAAAATAATTGTACTTGGCTATCAGAAAGTCTCTACTGAAAGGGGATCAAATTACAGTTCCGTTTTTCACAAGGCGAGTTCTTACTTTATTTAAAGTAAGGCATGAACACGAGAAAGTAAAATTGTACCTGAATTATATGGCAAAAAAATTAAATCAACTCAGCAATGTACTATCAGTTCGTTGTTATTTTTTTAGAAAAAAAATTCGATGACAAGTAAAATTGTACCTGAATTATATGGCAAAAAAATTAAATCGTTGTTGTTATCAGTTCGTTGTTATTTTTTTAGAAAAAAAATTCGATGACATTTCTTTTCGAAAGCTGTGATTATTCTTGCTTGTACAGAAATAATGTAAGTTATATACAACTCTACGTGTTAGTTAAGCTACTAGAAGGAGAGGAAAATCATTGTAGATAAAAAAATAAGCTTCCAGATGGGGATAAATCCATTTATTTAGACAGTAAAAAAAGGTGCAAAATTCCAGATATTTCGATCATCACATATCCAGCGACCGTCTTCAGTAGAAATACTAAAATAATAAAATTGAAACTAGCATATTTATACACAACAAAATAAATAACTTTTCGGGTCATTCACAAAATAATGAACTTCCGGATTATTCATATTATTTAATTTGTTTAATTAATATTTAACTAATTAAATAATTAATTTTTAAATGACTAATTATTATTTAATTAATCACAGAAAGTCTGTCTTCATTTATTTGTTCATCATAGAAAGGCAGTGTGATCTAAGAAAACAACATCTAATTAAAGGTGTTACGTCGAAAAAAATCATTGTAGATAGCTGGAGCACATCCCTAAAATATGATTAAAATCACAAAAACGTTTGTTCACAAAATCACAAAAACGGAGTGATATAATGACTGCTAGCTTTGATGCAATAGCAGGAGTAGAAACATTGTACATTTTTTTTCTGAGTATCATTCCGTGACATAAAGATATACACCTTCAAACTCTACTGCAGCACCAAGCACGCTGCAGCACCAAGCCATCTGCACACAAATCACTGTAGCACCAAGCCATCTGAGGCCAACAGAGCTGCACAATCTCTTCCTCAACTCCAGTATGTTCAAAGATTCTCTTTTTATCTCCTTCCATAAAGTTCCAATTCCCTTTAAAATCCTTCCTTATGATCTCTTCCTATCCATTGGGGGACGACCTGCTTTTCGTATGCCCCAGATAGATGGCCAAAAAAAAAAAATCTGAATGGCATGGCAATCAGACGGATGGATGGAAAACCAGACGGAAAATCAGATGGATGGATGGAAAATCTGATGGAAAACTAGATGGATGGATGGAAAGCCAGAATGAAAAACCAGATGGAAAACCACAAGGATAGAGGGAAAACCAGAATAAAAACCAGATGGATGGATGGAAAAACCAGATGGATGGCAACCAGTCATCCTTCATCTGAATAACGTGGTCTAGCAGTCTCAACTTTCCTTTTACTTTAGCCATAGAAAGTGGGATCGAACCACATTTTTTGTACAGCATATTTGACATACGGTCAGTCAAACAAGTACTTAAGACTATTCTTAAACAGTTCCTACGGAGAACATCTAACAAATAATCATTTTCCTCCCAAAGCGCCCACGCTCCACCAGTACTAACACCCAGATCCACAGAATTGACTCTTTATATTAAAGAGATCTAGATATGGGACTTTAAACTCGCACAAATAAGTAGCAAGAAGCATAAACTTTCCAAAAACTAGAAGTCACATGACCCTGTAGTCTTAAAGGATTCCTGATTTCAGCTCCCATCTTGGTGCATCCTAACATGTCTGGACTCTATTGACTCCCTGGACCTATTGACTCCCTAACATCTGGACCTATTGACTCCCTATATTAAAGATTGACTCCCTATATTAAGGAGATATGGGACTTTATACGCACTCATACAAGTAGCAAGAAGCATAAACTTTCCAGAAACAAGAGGTCACATGACTCTGTAGTCTTAAAGGATGCCTGATTTCAGTTCCCATCTTGGTGCATCCTAACATGTCTGGGGTAACGATTCTCACTATGAAGGTCCAAAGGGCTCCAAGATCACTTACATCCCAAATGATTTAAAATGAGACTACCATATTAATTACATCTTATAATGTGGAAATGCCAAAGTACCTCTCTCTAAACCTTAAAAAGCTTTATGTCCTAAGTCACACCGAGAATGTTACTACTACTACTACTAACATTTCACCGCGACACGAAACCGCCTGAGGTTAATCCAACTACGCACGCTCTTCCTCCATCCCAGTTTACTCAAATCCTTCCTTTTTACACTCTCCCAGGAAGTCCCCATTCCTCTCAAACCTTCACTCGTGATATCCTCCTACCCCAGAAGAGGACGACCTGCTTTCCGTTTAGCCCTAGACGGTTGGTAAAAAAGGACAATCGTCGGCAATCTGTCATCCGTCATCCGCACAACATGACCTAGATATCTCAGCCTTTCTTTCATTATAGCCCTAGAGAGCGGGATTGAACCCTATTTTTCGTATAGCCTATTTTTTTAAATACGGTCAGTCAGCCGGGTACCCAGAACAATCCGTAACCATTTTCCCTGGAAAACATCTAGCAAATCTTCATCCAATTTTCGAAGCGCCCATGCTTCAGAGCCATATTTGACTACTGTCATGACTGTAGCTTCTAATATACTAATCTTGGTTTGCAGACTTATTTTCTTACTCTTCCAAACTATTTTTAATTGTAAAAAAAAAATCCCAATCTTTGAGCACATTTTCGACGGAATACCTTAAATTAGGTACCATTTTCCCAGACCACACTGCCTTTCTATGGCGAAAAATTGAACATTCAAATGGGGATAAGTGTATTTATTTAGACAGTGAAAACAGGTACAAAAGTCTAGATATGAATACCTAGGTATTAATATCTAGACTCTTGTACCTGTTTTCACCGTCTACATAAATGGACTTATCCCCTTTTAAACGTTTATTTGTTCGTCATAGAAAGACAGTGCGATCTGGGAAAAGGATACCTAATTTAAACGTATTCCCTCCAAAATGCGTCGTATATATGGGGAAATGAGACCAATTTAGTCAAGATTAAAGAAGAAAATTTATATCTCAAGGTTGAATGAACCATGTTAGTGGAATCTCAGGAAATCTAGTGAATGACCCGGAAGTTAATCATTTTCTTTTGTATAAATGTATTAGTTTTATACTTAATACTTTAATATTCCTACTGATGACGGTCGCTGTATATGTGATCGAAATATCTAGAATGTTGTACCTGTTTTCACTGTCTGAATAAATGGACTTATCCCCATTTGAACGTTTATTTGATCCTTGAGCAAGCAATTCACAGCCTTTTTTGGCATTTTGGCATCTACAAAGAATTTTCAGACAGAATGAAGACAGTTAAGAAAATCCCTAACTAAACTTTAATAAAGATGAAGTCACTTATATCTCCCCTCTTTGCAGAGCCAATCTGGTTACCCTTAAGGAAAGGGGAATCGAATTTTTTGAGGATTTACCATCATTACTCTCCATAGCCCACCGAAAAATTGCTTTTCCCTAGTCATTCCCCCCTTAGACTTCCCCTTCTCCATTCTGTCTCAACAAAAATCCCGATTTTCGCCACAATCAAATTTTCCCTTGAAATATATAGAAAAACCTTCCTCCCTATATAAACAAAATTTTAAATTAGCGAATAAACTTTCTTTTCTTTTTCCTAATTTTACTTTACCACTAATTGCCTAAAGTTTATTTTATTGGATTTGGATACGCTATTTTTGCTTGCTACATTTTATCGACATCTACTTATTTTTCATATTAATCAACTTAAACAATTGAAGGCTTGACGTGTAGTGACACATTTCGTCCTGAACTACTTTTCAAGATTTCTTCACGTTTCAATTATTTGTTGGACGTTTAAAACGAAATCGGCTCTCTTATAGCTTGTGATAGCCTGTTGGAGATAAATATTATTTTATTACTAATACATTGTTTATCACTTAATGATAAAGCTTAATCTTGTAATGCTAATTTTTATTTAACATTACTACCACAAGGCGATTATTCAAGTGCCGCCACAACAGTGACGGTTTATTTTACCTTGTGGCATTTGCGTACCTAATGGCGATGCAATGGCACTAAAACCCAAGTCCTTAGATAAATAACAGTTATTATGGGTATTGCTTATAATAGTTATTATGGCGGTTATTAACCGTCACATTAGCGGCGACTTGTTTACATAGTGGCACCTGTGCTCAATGGCGATGAAATTGTTATAAAACTCCAATACTTAGATCCATAGTGGTTTAGGTGTTTTCGAGGACTACACTGCCTTTCTATAACGTACAAATAACAGATCAACAGGTACAAGTCCTTTGATTTGACAGTTAAGCAAAAAAAAATGTCTGGGTATTTCGGTCGCATTTACAGTGGCCGTCATCAGAAGATAAACTTTAGCTGATGCTGATGATGCCTTCTGCATATGTGACCGACACATCCAGAGATCTGTTTGTTGTTTAACAGTCAAATAAAAATAATTGTTCCTATTAAACTATTTTTGGGTGCCATAATAGTTATTGTGGATCTTGTTTATAATGTTTATTATGGAGGTTATTAACCACGACGAAATGGTTACAAAATCTAATTTCTGAGTTTTATAATGGTTATTATATATATTGGTTATTATGGATGTGCGTGTAACTGAACCACAAGCAACTGAACCCCTGTAACCGAACCATCGTGTAATTGAACCACCGTGTAACTGAACCACTATGCAACTGAACCCCTGTATAACCGAACCCCTGTGCAACTGCACCCTCGTTTAACTGAACCACCAGGCAACTGAACCCCATTTAACTAAACCCTCGTGCAACTTAACACCCGTGCAACTCAACCTCCGTGTAACTGAGCCCCCGTACAACTGAACCACAATGCAACTGAAGCGCCGTGCAACTGAAGCACCGTGCAACTGAACCACCTTGCAACTGAACCATCGTGCAACTGAACCAATGAAATCAGTTTTTCAGTATTCTAAAAATATGAGGCAATATAATGGGGTAAAACACAAGTTTTAATTTTACATGTTCAACCTTCTTCGAATTGTTTGTTTCTTAAAGTCATGATATAAACACCTGTCAAGATCATTCATAAAAAAGCTTTGTTTTATTTTTGCAAAAAAAGAAGATCCGATGTCACAAACCATTAAAGCTGATTTATTTTTCGTTTTTTCAAATGAATCAGACCTTTCTGGACGTTAAGTAATAAACATATGTGTTTAAAACATTTGACCTTTGTCAATCTAGATAACGAATTTTGATCAGATGTCTTTGAGGAGATTGCATCTAAAAAGGATATTGGGGGGACTGCTTGCACTCCACCCTTTTTTTCAAAATCCCTTCAACATGCCCAGAAAGTTTAAATTTCATACCCTCAGGTTTATACCATCAGCTGTTCTCGGCACATTGCAGATACGTTGTCTTGTCAAACTGGATACACAAGGTACCTCTTGATTTAGTTCAAGATGCTCCTAAACATTTTCCGAACGATGTGATGGCTGATACCATCAGCCATTATAGATATTGCTTGTATTTCCTTTTCCCAGCCGATAAAGGAAAAAATGTTGTTTGTTTGTGTATGACCCTCATTTTACTGGTTCTCAGAGGTTGGACCTTAATGCTCTATGGTTTTTTTTATTTGCAAAATCAAGCAAGTCCTCTTTTCTTCATAAAAAAAAACACCTTGTATGGGCTAGGGGTTGTGAACCCTGGAGGCACTTATTTAACCTTTGATCTATTTTAAAAAAAATGGTCAGCTCAAAATTATCGATTGGATGTATTTGGGGAAAAACAAGGGTGTGGGTGGAAGCCCTTCAGTCACTTTTAACTCTTAAAAAGTAAACTGGAACTTTTGATTTCCAATCGAATGAGCACCACCCCCCCCCCCCAAGTTCATGCAAAATATTTTCCATAAAATCTTATGTGTTAACATTGAGAAACTAGCTTAACTTAAAGCCCTTGCTCCAGGAGCTGGGGGAGCTGGTGGGGTTGTTAACCCCAGAAGTATGGTTATTTGACCTTTAGACTATTTTGCAAAAACAATTTATTTTTATTTTGATGGGATGCATTTGGGGGGGGGGTGGCGGTTAAGAGGGAGAGGCTCATTGTCCTCTGATTACCTTTGATTCTTCCAAATGGAACTTGAAATTTCGATTTCCAATCGAATGAGCCTTCTCCAAAGTTTGTACGACCATCCCTTCCATAAAATCTTTAAATTTCAACAATAGGTAAATTTCAATAACCTACAGCTCTTTCCCCCGAGGACTGTGGGGGTTTTTGTTATTCACGTTTTATTGTTCGTTTGGAAATGGAAAGTTTTAGTGCCCTTTTTAAAAGTAAAAAGTGATTGGAGGGCAACCAGCCCCCCCCCCCCGGGAAAAACAACTCCTGCGGAAAATACCTCCTGGAGATACCACCTCGTGGAAAATCCCCCCCTGGAAAATTCCTCCCCTTGAAAAATCTTCCCCCGAAAAATACCCCTTGCGGTTGGCTGGTCTCCAATTACTTTCGACATATAAAAAAGACTAGAACTGCCTGGAAATTATAAATAATTCTACCTCCATCCTCCTCTCATCCCTCCCCTAGATCTAACGTCCCTCCCCTAGACGCATGTCGTTTTAAGACTACGTCACAAGCGTGAAGCAAAAGGCAGGTGTCAGCCTCTTCGTGTGAACATAACAAGATGAGGTTCTGCTCTTCGAATGCCTGGTTAGCTATGCACGTGTTTCCACTAGTGCAATATACTCCCAAAGATCATAAGGGAGTAGATATCAATTTCACATTTTTGACACGTTTTTTAAAGTTTCTCTTGTACCCCCCCCCCCCCCCAGAACAAAAATTCTGGTTACGGTCCTGGGAATCATACATCAATTTCTACCTCCACCCTCCTCTCGCCTCTCCCCTAGAGCTAATTCTGTATTTATCCGAAGGCTCAATGAAAATTGAGATGTTTTGGCATTAAAATGCCCCCTTTGAGGTATCTCCCTCTCTTCCTAGCTACAAAACAATAAAAAAAACCTTGCAGAAGTTTAAGTACCTTTTTAAGTTTTGTAATTTGTCCATTGCTTACAGATAGTGTTTGTTATTGGGAAAGATACGGACATTTTTCGCGTGGGAGTTTCCTGAAGGAAGGGGGAGAGTTTCTGGAAGATTTCCCATGAGAAGAACATTTTTAAACGGAGGGAGGGCAAGACTTACACATATATTCCCCTTTTTCACTTTCCTA
The DNA here is from genome assembly GCF_049724085.1 of Artemia sp. Qi Xiang Cuo. Lineage (NCBI taxonomy): Eukaryota > Metazoa > Arthropoda > Branchiopoda > Anostraca > Artemiidae > Artemia > Artemia sp. Qi Xiang Cuo. Next base: position 50,255,441 of record NC_142810.1, read on the forward strand.
AGCACCTCCCAGCTAAACTAAAAAATAACAGAACCCAAATAGAATATTCCAATTTGGAAGACCATATTTTCCGCGAGAGGGTATTTTTCCATGGAAGAGGGGGGGGGGGGGGTTAAACGCCTAGACCCGTAGACAGTGACAGGGCGAAGGGAAACCCCATTAACAGATATAAACAGGTGAAATAAATCTGGCTTTAAGTATTTGTGACGTCCGGTTTTCTTTGTGACAACAAAACAGAGCTTTTTTATTAATCATCTTAACAGTCATTTATATTATGACTTTAATAAGCAAACAATTCCACCAAGGCCGAACATGTAAAGATTCTAACTTGTGTTATACTCAATGTAAGTACGGTGGTTTATGGGCACGAGAGTTAAGTTATACGAGGTTTCAGTTGCACGGTGATTCAGTTGCATGGTGGTACAGTTGCACGGTGGTTCAGTTGCACGGGGGTTCAGTTGCACGGGGGTTCAGTTAAATGGGGTTGAGTGGCACGGGGGTTGAGTTGCGCGAGGGCACAGTTAAATGGGGTTCAAGTGCACGAGGGTTCAGTTACAAGAGGGTTCAGTTTCATGGGGGTTCAGTTGCACGGTGGTTCAGTTGCATGGTGGTTTAGCTGTACTGTGGTTTAGTTGCACGGTGGTTCAGTTACAGTGGTTTAATTCCTTGGGGTTCAGTTAAATAGGGTTGAGTTGCACGGGGGATGAGTTGCACGAGGGCTCAGTTAAATGGAGTTCAGCTACAAGAGGGTTCGGTTTCATGGGGGTTCAGTTGTATGGTGGTTTAGCTGTACTGTGGTCAGGGTTGCCACCCTGACCTGAAAGAATTTACTAAATCGGAGAGGAAAAATTTACTAGATTGCATCTGTTTTTACTAAATGCTCAAAAAAAATTTTTGCACGTGCGGCTACGCCACACGCGCACCGTCAACCATCGATTTCTACTATAGGAGGATAATCAATACGATTTTCACAATCTTGTTTCCTTTTCTCTTCTTTTTTCTCTTTTCCTTTTCTCTTTTCGAATCTCAAGCAATTTTATTGGGGGGCGAGAGGGGTCCATATCTGGATAGTCAAAACGCATGGGATGTATAATATTTTTTCTCCACATTATTGGGGGGGGGGCAACCGCCCCCGCCCCCTTGCCAACCCTAAACGACGCCCCTGTGCATATATATATATATATATATATATATATATATATATATATATATATATATATATATATATATATAATGTTACATTTCTACTTACTTTTAATTTCTCTTAGCAGGCTCCTTTTTGCTCAATAAAAATTTTCCAACTGAGGAGATTCACCTAATCACCTTGGGTGGTTGACTTCTGTTTTGATTCCAAAGGATTCCCAATCATGACAAATCCAAGCGTCATTATAGTTTCATTTTTAGTTAGCAAAATTTTATACACAGAAAGCTGATTTTGTCGACCTTTAGATGCTTGTAGTGAATTGTCTGTTTACGGAAAAAGGTGACTGCTTGTCTGTCTCTGAGACAGATAAGGAAAATTGTAAAACAGACAAGAAAAAATTGTAAATTGTCATATGTTTACGATAATTTTTTCCCCTGAATTCATGGAAAATAAAAAAAAGTTTTGCTTACTATAAATCGACTTTTTACTAGTTTTTACGAGATTTCGGGAAATTTACTAGATCCTCTAAACTTACTAGATTATTTCTGATTAAACTTATTATTATGATTATTTCTAGATTACTAGATTAAACTTACTGATTTTTTTTTTTACTAGATCTAGTAAAATCCTACTGACGGTGGCAACCCTGACTGTGGTTCAGTTGCACGGTTGTTCAGTTACAGTGGTTTAGTTGCTTGGGGTTCAGTTGCAATGGAACCGTTATTATGGCGATTATTAACCGTCACAATAGTGGTGGTTTGTTTACCTTGAGGCATTTGTGTGGCCAATGGCGATGAAATGGTTACAAAACTTAAACCCTTAGATCCATAACAAACAGGCATCTGCCGTCCTTTGCCAAGATCTTCACAATTTCCGTAGCACTGATTCATAAATTGGTCAAGTGAGAACCCACGCCATAACAGGGTGCCTAAAATAAAAGAAAAACTAAGTAGAAAAGTGTATAAGTTAAACTGATTTATTTTTCTTATACATTGATAATTAACTTAGTGACTCAGCTCACGTTCATCTGAACAAGGAGGAGGAGAGGGGGTATTTTCCAGGGGCGTGAAAATGGCGAAACAACAGTATGTTGTATTTAAGACTATGAAACAATTGAGGCCATGATTTTACCATTCTGATTTTAACGAATTTATTATTTGCTAACTTTTGCTTGTAAAAACACACAAGCTTCAGCAGCTCTTGCTGGTGGTTAGAAGTTGACAGGCTTTTCCTTGCCACATGGATCCATCTTCAGTCATGCGGGTGATAAGCTGCAATCACGACGAGACCCGTCTGCTTCCATTTCACCATAAGCCGCCTAGGGGCTCCAGATGGGTCTTGATCGCGGCTAGTGAGGCCGTTGGCTGACAGGACAATGTCACGCAGGTTAATGATTTGTACAATAAGAACAATCTTATTGTTATAAGACTATAACAATAATAACAAAAAATCCGCAAGATTGTAGAGATAAATCAACTTCTGGCGACTATTTAAAAATGATAAAAAAATACTGAGGAATTAAAAATGCATAAACAAATCATATGTGCTTAAATGAACATAAATTACTTAGTATGTAAAAAGAATAAAGGATAAAAAATAAAGGATAAAAAAGGATAAAATCATAAAAAAGGATAAAAGGATAAAAAAGGATAAAAAAGGATAAGAGGATAGAAAAGGGAAAGAATAAAAGGATAAAAAAGAATCACAGAATAAAAAGGATATAAAAGGATATAAAAGGATAAAAAGGAAAAAAGGATAAAAAAGGATAAAATGATAAAAAATAAAGACCCTCAAGAGCCATTGCTGGCGCACAGAACGTCGAAACAACGTTTTAGTTGCTGGGTCTTTTCTTTATAAGGACAGGCAATAAGCCTGTTGCAGAACCTTGCGACAGCGAGGATCAATTCCTGGGCTCCCTATTGCCTAGTAGACCATCAATCCACTTTGCTACCACAGGATTTAAATATGTAGGTTTCAGCTTTTTTATCCTTTACTTTTTTATCCTGCACTCTCAATGCACTTAGACTGATAAACTTATTTCACGTCTTTAAGCTGCTAACACTGACATATTTTCTTCAACACGAGAGTCGATCCAAGTAATGGTAACTCGTGGCTTCTGGAACAGAAAAGCTCACTAACTTGACAAAGAAAAAAGAATCATTAATTGATTAACACCATCTTAATACCACCTGTTCCTTGGAGGAGTAATAGAAGCTAGCCTATAAGAGACCAGATTTGTAACAAAGAACAAATACGATTCTACGAGAAGGCAACGCCTCCTCCTTCCTCTTGTGGGTAGGATTGACTATAGCTATACTATTTCCACAGCCTGGTATGTCTTGGGAGATATAGTCCCTTTGAATTTCCGAAATTAATAACACATTCGGTTGACACACAAAAATTGGCTTCAAGATTGCACAAGCCTAAAACCATCGTATCCCTTTGATTGTCAATAAATACCAATCTTTTAATTTTATTTCCGACTATAAAAAAGAGAAAGCTGAAATGATCTACTAAGAAAAGAAGAAACAACAATTTGTTTTTCATTTGCCTTTTATCTTCTTTAACCCTGTCCGTTTGTAACTTCTTTTTTTTTATAGTAGTCTCTTTTTAACTGATCTTCGGAGAAATTTTTGGAAATAAATCTAAAAATATTCATCTGGATTAACAAAATTGCCTGTTTTCACGTCATTTGCCAGATACAAAGTCACCGCAAAATTACAGGCCATAGGTACATAGGCCATAGGTACAAGACCGGGGCCGTTGAGAGCCAGGACTACAAACTAGTGATAAATTTAATTACTTCCATTTATAATAATTAAATTTATAATTAATATATTACTAAATAATAAATATAATTTATTAATTAATTAATTTAAATAAATAAATAAATTAATTATATATTAATAAATAAATTTAATTATTTCCACATAAGAAATCTTGCACTCAGCCTATTTGATCCCCAATCCCTAAGAATTCTCCCTCTCTATCTCCCTTCCCCACGCAGTATCGACGGCCCCGTTAATGGCATTCGTTGCTTTTATGCCAAGTGTGAAGGTTTTCAGTAAATCAGTTTTGGCAGAGATCCCTCCTTGATTAAATGTTCAGTTTAAATAGCTGGGAGTCCCCCTTAACCAGTCCATAAAGTTTTTTCCATTTTTAAAAATAAAGTTCAGTAAAATCAGTGTCACTAAAAATTTACCAAAGAACTATTACTACAATTAACACCATAAGAAAACTATTGCAATTCAAAAACGAAAAGAAGTTAGAAAGGATAAAAAGAAGAAGAAAAGAAGAAGAAAGAAAGAAGGATAAAAATATTTTGACTCCTATTCCTCTGAAAAAAAGTTCTAGATTAACTATCTAGAACTATCTATCTAGAAAAAATTAACTAGATTACCAAGATTTGAAACTTTAGAGGGTAGACTACCAACGGTTAAGCATAAAATCCATCACCATTTCAATAAGACTGACTGAATGTATAATAAAAATGCTCAGGCTTTAGGTACCCGTTGTACTACGTTACACGATTGTTTCCAAAGTAGAAGATCAGCGATTGGCTAATATTTATAAACACAAGCAAACTAAATAGGTACACTTTATTTACTTTTCTTTGAAAAAGTCCTTTTATTGGAATTTTTTATATTAATTTTACAATTTGTTATTAAATTTTAAGTATTGAATTAAATAATTGATAACGTAATTAATTTTACAATTAATTAGTGAAATTTGTCAATTTTACCAGCTTCTCGATATTGTCCAAAGATCAAATCTTTTGAATCTAAAGCGGCCGCACTTCCAACGTGAGTTCCTTCTTCCCCAAAGTTGGTCATATAAAATGAGATTCTCCCTTGCCTTTGGCTTTCGTACATAATTCTGTCCATTGAATTTAGTTGTGTCATCACTTTGTACATTTTTACAACAGTCTCTTCTGGAAGCTATAAACGAATTTACAATGGTTAGATTAGAAATTAAAATCTTAGCATACACAACTACAGTTCTTTAAAATGTGCTAAAATATAAGTTTATATAAGTTATCACAGTTTTTTCTGGCCTTAAAAGTTTCAGGCTTCATCAGGTTAGACGAGAACTTAAAATCATACCACACATTCTATAGTTCTTTAGTTTCCTAATGTATAAGCGTCAAAGTTTTATTTTCCAGCCTAATCAGGTTAGATGAGACCATAAAATCATACCATATATACTATATATCTATAGTTCTTTTAAGTTCCTAAAGTATCAGTTCCACAGCTTTTTTTCGGCCTTGTCAGTTTCGGGCCTTATCAAACAGTTCGTGGTAACGTACTGATTTTTATGCTGATTTCAAATATATAAGTTTCATCAAAATTAGTTCTACCCATCAAAAGTTAGACGCCTGAGAAAATTTGCCTGATTTTCGATTAAAGGGGGAAACACTCCATAAAAGTTATAGAACCTTAACGAAAATCACACCATCAGATTTAGCGTATAAGAAAATTCTATCATGAGATGTTAAGCTCCTATCTGCAAAAATGTGGATTTTTGTATTTTTATTCATAGGAAAGACGATGACTATATGTTTATTTGTTTTTTTTCCCAAGTGTGATTCCATCAACCCAGTGATCCTAGAATACCAAGAGAGGGCTCGTTCGAACGGAAAATAAAAGTTCTAGTCCCATTTTTAAGTGACCAAAAAACGGAGGGCAACTAGGCCCCTCCCACGCTCACTTTCCCGAAGCCCTCCAATTAAAATTTTACGATAGCCGTTTTGTTCAGCATGGTCGAAAATATAACAATGTCTTTGAGGATGACTTAATCCCCCACAGTTCCCGGGGGAGGGGCTGTAAGTTCTGAACTTTACCCAATGTTTACATATAGCTTTGGTTATTGGGAAGTATACAGACGTTTTCAGGGAGGATATTTTCTGGTAGTGGGAGGGGGGGGTCAGAGGTTAAGTGGGAGGATCTTTCCATGAAGGAAGTTTTCATGGGGGAAAGTTTTCATAAAAGGAAAAGTTTTCATAAAAGGAAAAAGAATAAAAGGAAAACAATTAAGGATATTTGAAAGCGAAGGATAATTCTTGACAGTAAAGGGATATACAAGCAAAGCCTAGCACTACATACACAGAAAGAACAAGTAAGCCCAGTGCACATTGCTAAATAGAAACTGTAGCTAGACTGAGCACAATGAATTTTTGTATATTCCTATAATGTTTTTTTTTCGTTTATTAACTTGTTTTCCATTCATATGATCATACCCAGCCCCCTTGTTTTACGGTATTATAATGAATAGACAATGTTTTACTTAACAATTTATAACAGGTTACATTTTTTAATTTAGACCAAACTCTAGTTAGCTCGCACTGTTCTCACATGTAAGATTCCAGACTAATTTTAACCTAGTTTTAGACGAATTCTTTTATTATTATGATTATTGTCTCTTACTTAAAATTCTATAGACTGTCTAGCCAACAGACCCCAAAATAAGTCTAAGGAGCTTAAACTCTACAGAGTATACAGATATACTCTAAAGTCTTCGGGGCTATTCACTTACTGCTAAGTACCTTTCTTCTGAAGATTGAAAACGTTTAGACAGCTTATTGAGCTTTACGAAAGTGATTGGCTCAAAATCAAATGTATCTCTTAACAGCATAATGCTTTAAGTTTTGCCAGTTATTACATTTAAGTTATTACCAATAAATATTTTCATCTTACATACTATCTATTGTACCTCCTTCGTTGCTTGACTTCAAAATACGAAAAATAGCTTTTGTCTCTTATATTACCATGTTAAGTGAAAAAACAACAACTAAACTACTGCTTCTAATTTGTATTTGTTCACTTTTCTCCTGCTTTTTATACTGTTAATGACCCTTTTTAATATACTAGTTTATTAAGTATACTATATATATATAAAATATATTGTTTATCAAGAATATAAATATATATAATATACTAATATATGGCCTGTATATATGTTTATAAAACTATATGCATGTTTTTTTTCTTTTTTTTTACCATTTTGATAAAATGATGGTACTAGGGGTCGGCGCCGTTTCTGTTTCTGTTTCTGTTTTTTTTTTCTAACGTTTTATGTTGTTTTTTTTTGGGAAAAAGGAAAAAAAAGAAAAAGGTAGCCGTTTTTTTAGCACCGCTACCGGTTCTGTTTCGTTTTTTTTCTCGCCGTTTTTTCCGGTTCTGTTTTTTTTTTAAACCCATTTTTATTAATTTTCCGTGTTTTTATTATGAATAGCACCATAGCGCAGTCTAGCGACTTTTATTGGATTAGCGATACTTGCCATCTATCGAAAACCGCTGTCTTTACGTCTTCCGAAGAAAAGATTTGCTATTGAAGAAAACATTCGCCATAGTAAAAATTAATCTAAAGCAGTCTATAACGCATATGACCGATTGGTCGAACGCGTCAAACCCCAAACAACAACAAGCAGTCTACTTGGATTTACACCTTTGGTTAGTCTTGGTTAGTAGATGGTTACCTGGATGGGTAAAGGTGCAGATTAGCTACTCCAGTAGCATAGGGTGCAGAGGCCCTGCAAATAGAACCAGGATATACACTAAGAAGTGATTTGTTTACATCCAGCTTCTACTGAACCCTATCTGTGCAAATTTACAGCCCAATTGACTGAATAATATACAGTAAGTAATAAGTTGTTTTTATCAGGGGTTGCTAAACTGTACCTTCACCCAGATTAGTTCCCCCTGTAGTGTAGGGCACAGAGGCCATACCAACAGAACCAGGATATACAGGGTGAGTTCCAGCGATTTAATTTTCATTACCCTAGTAAGCCCTGTAGCACTAGCAGAAGCGGAACTACAGAAAATCTTTGATATCCAATGGTCAGATATAGGAGCTACTCAACGAATCTTGCTGATTTTGCCTCTGCTAGTGCTGCAGGGCTTACGAAAAGTAAAAGGTTGGAACCCAGCCACAGTAAGAGATTTTTTTTTATCCTGTTTCTACTGGACAGTATATGTGCAACTTTACAGCCCAATTGACTGAATAATATACAGAAAGAAATAAGTTGTTTTATCAGGGGGAACTAATCTGCACCTTTACCCCTGGTTTCTCACATCAACATAATTGAATTAGTTGATTGAAATTTATGATCAAGGGACTGTTAAACAAAGGAGTAGGGTGAACATGTTGATGATCTACCCTTCAGCATGAGGGTATAAAATTTCCAAATGACATGTTGATTTTAGGCATGTTCACTTGCAGCACCCAGGAAGGAAATGTGAATAGCCTTGATATTCTTTACCCTGCAAATGTCGTATACTTTAGTAAATATTTGGAGCAGCTTATTTCCAATGGTCTAATTAGTCAACCTATTATCTGCATTATAAAATCTTCTAGCTACATCAGAGAGTCCTGGGCCTACGCTTTACCATTTCCTACTATTATTAATATTATACTTTTATTTCCCTTAATATACCATATGAGGAGTATTCACAAATACAGAAAAAAGATACTTGCTAATGGCATAAAATAATGCTCAGTCCTACAGAGAAGTGTCTTTTTTACTTGAATTGTTCTTCTGTCATACTCTTATTTGCAATCACAGGAGTAACTATACCTGCACTGCTCCATGCACTTAATAATGATATGCTTTGTAGGTACCAATACACATGCTGTCATAAATGGCATCACATCTGGCATCAAATATTTCATCAAGTTCTGACTCAGAACTTGGAGAGGGCCCGCCGTCAAAGGAAGTCAAGTTCTGGGAGCAACATGGGACCAGGAATAAGGGAGCAGCTATAATTACCTGCAATTACTGCAAAAAAGATGTCAAGTCAACAAAGGGGTCTGCAACATCGTTTAAATTTCACCTTATGGCTAAACACAAAATTGCTGAACAACCTTAACCAAGTACTGTTCCAAAGAAGTCACATTCTACAGCCTTGTTTCAGCTCAGCATGCCGAGCACATCATGTGAAACTAACCCAACTCCATTTGAAGGCACTGGAAAGAAAAGGGATATAAGAAATTTTTTGAAGTCAACAAAGCAGCAGCAGCTGAAGCAGAACAAGCTGTGTAGCAAAAAGGTTTGCATTGACAAGCTTCCTATTTCAATATTGGAAAAACCAGGAGTAAAGGCTCTAATCTCTAAACTTACAGGAGGTCTTACTAGCCCCTCAGCTCGTACTGTTGCAAGACATCTAGTAACAGCAAAGAAAAGGAAGGTCAAGCAGCTCAAAGCTGAACTCCAGAAAGTCCGGAAAGTGAATTTGACCCTAGACTGCTGGTCTTCAAGAACGGGGTCTGGCTTTCTAGGTATTACAGCTCATTATGTGATGAAAAGCACTGATGGCAAGCTCACTTTGGTGCATAGAATCCTTGAGTATAAGAGACTAAAAGTTGCTCACACTAGCGCCAACATTCTTTCGTGCAATCCGTAGTAGCCTCCAGAAGTTCAGAATTCTACGGAAACTCTACTTTATAATTACTGATTCGAGAGCTAATATAGTAAAGGCTCTCAGAGACGGTGACAGTATGCGAAGCTCATGCTTTGCACACAACCTGCATAATGTGGTGACTAATGCCCTTAAGCTGTGGGAATGCAGAAACCAGGCAGATTTAGTGAGCGTTCCCCACCTAAATGATTCAGGATCCAGTTCAGAATCTGATGACAACGTTGATACTGCTGAACAAGATGACTTTCCTGACCTGATTGTAGGAGGTTATGACATTGAATAAACTGGGTATACCGACTGCGGTAATGATGATGATAGTAGCTGAGAATTAAATGATCCAGACCTTGACACGCGATAGTGAGAGCTCAATACCTAGACAAAGAGGCGTCTCTAGTGAAGTATTGACACTAGGACGAGCACTAGTAAAAATAAGAAAGCGAGTTAGAATCCTGAAAGTATCTTCCAAATCCCGCGATCTTTTTGAAGCTATTCGCAAGATATATAATCTTAGTCTTTCCATCACAAAAGACGTGAATGTTCAATGGAATAACACACTTACCACTATAGAAATGTATTGTGCACGAAAAAAGCCACTGCGCGACTTCTTCAACCAAAACCTACGTGACGCTAAGATTAGAGAGCTCGAACTTCACAGCAATGAGTGGTCCATTATGGAAGCTGTCATTGAGGTTCTTCGCCCGTTCAAACAGGCAACAGTGATAGCTAGTGGATACAATTATGTTTTGGCAAGCAAAGTCGTGCTGATGATTAAGGGATTACTGTTGTTTTGTCAGACTCCAGATACTAGTATTATGGCTGAGTCAATCAATGGGCTGAAGGAACTTCTAGTTGTTCAGCTCAGGAGATATTTTTCAGCCAGTCCTAAGTTTGATATGATGGTCTTCACAAGAGCTGGCAGTTTGGACCCTGCAATTTATGAAAAAATGACACGTGTAGACAGAGAGTCAGCTCGTCAGTCCATCTCCTTGCTTCTCCAGCAATTCATCTCCGAGCAGAGAAGCACAGAAGAACTCGATCCAATCTAATTGAACTCCACATCTTTCCCTATTGACGTCGCTCCTACTAAGGCAGGGACTAACCGAAAAGGGTCACCAGAGACTCTTGATCAAGAAGACAGCTTGTTTTCTAAGTTTCTCTGCATGACTGCGCTATGGATGAAGTATACGAGGCAAAATGTCAACGGCATAAGCATTGACCACGTGGCAGCAAATATTATCAGGTCATATGAGGAGAGGACTCCTTTGTTTTTGAGCGAGAAACGAAGGTCAGGACAAAATTATTCTGTTCCACTAGAATTTTGGTCTGATTGCTTTTACACTTACCTGGAGTTAAGTGAAATTACATGTATGCATCTATCAGTCCCTGCAACTTCAGTTCCCAGTGAGAGTGCATTTAGTATTGCTGGGTACTTTACGCGAAAGCAGTGCTCACGAATGACTGCAAATTCACTTGAACTCCGAATGTTTTTAAGTGATAAATTTTAATTTATGTGGTCTTTTCATATATTTGGTCTTTTTGTATATTTGGTCTTTTTTATTAATCTATATTAATAAATATTCTCTTTACTCTCGTAAATCTAAAGAAACTGAAAAAAAACAGAAATATCTGTTAAAACGGCCGTTTTTTAATTAAAAAAAGGTCGTTTGTGTTTTTCGGTTAAAAAAACGCAAAAAAAAAAAGGATTTCCGTTTTTTTTTTCACCGTTTGCGTTTCTGTTCCGTTTTTTCATTGCCGTTTTTTACCGTTCCTGTTTTGGCCAAAAACAGAAACGGTGCCGACCACTAGATGGTACGTTCTTTTATGCGTAATTTGTTTTTAAACCTATTTTTTTTTACTTTAATCTGGGTTTTTTTTTAAGGAAATCGAATGCGGCCCAGCCTGGATTATGATAGCAATTTTTTAAACAAATCTTGTCTAAGAGTCAGATCAGGCACCATAATTTTCCCCAAAACAGTAATAGACACCCTAAATGCGTTGCTTCACAAAATTGCTTCACAAAGATAGTTGCTTCACAAAAAAGACTTAGATTACCTGCACAAGTACGAAGTATTTCTTCTTCTAAAAAGCATTACTTCTTCTTCTTCTTCGAAGTATTTCTTCTTCTAAAAAGCATTACTTCTTCTTCTTCTTCGAAGTATTTCTTTTCAGAAAACACCACGCTTTGTCAACATACAGGGTTCATACATAAAGGGTTCTTACTTCATGGATAAACAATACACCAGAGAGTCACTAATAATTCGTATTTCTCATATTCGTAAATATTTCGTAATAATTCGTAAATATCAGTCATCTTTTCACGGGAGGGGGAGGGAATTGAAAACAAGAATGGAGCATATTTTGTGACTTGTTGCACTTGCAAGAATAAAAAAAAAGTAAAGTGATTAAGCAATATCAAAGTAACCCATAGTAGAGTAGAATATTTTTATTTATAACACGTACATAAATAAATGTCACAAAACAGCGCACATGCCTGGTGGCATACTTTAGCGCTGAAAATATTGCCAACGAAAATACACAGCCATTTTCTAACTAAATTTTACAACAACGAAAAAGAAAATCCTGATGAACAAAATGCTTAGCATGTCATAAGATACCATATTGCATCATTTTCTTGTTTTTTTTCTTTTAGATAGAGAGAACAGTACGCGAAAACAGATTTAATTTTTGAATTCAGTAAACACGCCTTTACTGAAAGCATAACTTACATTCTTTGCATTAAAATGCTGTTCGCTAGTTCTATCAATTTTCAACATGGACAAATGCATAGAACACTAAACAGCAATGATCTTTATGACCTTTAGAACCCTCCTTAAACCCTTCCTGTAGAAGTATGTATCACTGTCCTGCTACACTTTGAAACAGGGTTTGAAGTTCAGTTAAACATTCTACCATTATCCTTTAATTTGATACTAAGCTTGTTTAATTGAAAGAATATGCTTTATCTGAATTTTAGATTAATAATGGGTTATCCATTTATTACAAAAAATAAAATAGAGCATTACATTTAGGGAAAGAGGTACCCCACCTCCCCAGGACTAAGATATGTAAAAAAAAAAATCCTATTTTCATGTGTTTCACTGTAAAATAAGTATGCTATTAATATATATATATATATATATATATATATATATATATATATATATAAAATATATAATAAATAATATATTAAATAATAATATAAAATAAAATAATAATATAAAATAATAATAAATATATAATAAGTACACAAAAAGGATTTCACAGTAAAATAGTATACTATTTAAAAATAAAAAAAAACCTCACCTGTGGATCCTGTGTTTGATCAATTATTTGACCTTTTGTGTTCATAACTCTGTAAACAGGAATTCCATCATAAATATCAGGTTTTATAAACTCCAATTTTTCGGTCCATTGTGATCTTGACCCTGGGAACTGTGGTCGATCTTCGCTCAAATTATCATATGTGGAAATTGAATATGTCTATAAAAAACAGCATATATATTTGATGCCATTCAATAGAATCCTTTATTTTTGTTTACCAAAGGGTATTTGGAAAGAAACATGAATCAAAAGTTTTTTCATTACCTGAGCTATGCACAAGAGGCAATAGGGGGTCAATCTCCCCCCCCCCTCCCAAGTCAGCCAAATATCCTTTCCAAAAGTTTTGAGGAGACCAAATGAAAGGACATAAGTTAAGTTGAGAAAATACATACCTAAAATGCATCTTTCTGTACTAGACCCCTTTCCATGCTGAACCTCCCTTAAAGCTGTTAAAGCTTGTTAAAGCTGAACCTCCCCCTAAAGACCTGATCTGTTTGTACTTATTTGGATTACAAAGTGTGTATACGTGATACACATATGTGTAACTGACATATATCGACGATTTATGTTCCAGGAAGGAATAGTTTTACATCTATAAGAAAAAGTCCATAACTACAACCCTTAGTTTTTACAAAGATTTATACAAAATAATTGAAAATGACAGTAAAAATAACTGATATGTAGGCCTACATACAGACACTACATACATAAATATCTTAATTACTTTATGGATACACAGTAGACCAAAGAATTACTGATAATTTGTGGGCACTGCATGCAGATATTAGTAAATTGTTTTCAAGCAAGGGGAGATAGAGAGAAAAAAACAAGAAGAAATGTATTTTTCCGCGGCAGTTTTTCCTGAATGGGGGGGGGGGGAGGAATATATCGCGGGGAAATATATCTCCACCTTTGGTAGGTATGCATAGGTTATAATAACTTTATGAAAAAATAAAGTAACTTCATTACAAGACAATAGTCCAATAGCAAGCATTTAAAATAAAATACATCTGTGAAGGTATAAGTTATGTCAGGTGTGGAGTTCCGTGACTGAAGACTTGTGTGATGGAAAACTACAGAGGCAAGAGACTATAAAAGGGGCATGTTGAAAGAAATAGTATAGCTTTTATCTTCAGACACAGTGTGAATTAGAGTATTGAAAGCCAACCCAGTTTGACATTAGAGAAAGGAAATAGTATACAACTAATGTCAAACTTTCCTTCAACCATGTTGAAGGAAATAGTATAGCTGTTATCTTCAGACAAAGTGTAAATTAGAATATTAAAAGCCAACTAAGTTTGAAATTAGAGAAGAGTTCAGCAAATTTCTAAAATTTGCAAATTCAAAAAGGAAATAGTATACAACTAATGTCAAACTTTCCTTCAACCATGTTGAAGGAAATAGTATAGCTGTTATCTTCAGACAAAGTGTAAATTAGAATATTAAAAGCCAACTAAGTTCGATATTAGAGAACAGTTCAGCAAATTTCCAAAATTTGAAAATTTTCAAAAAGGAAACAGTATACAACTAATGTCAAACTTTCCTTCAACCATGTTGAAGGAAATAGTATAGCTGTTATCTTCAGACAAAGTGTAAATTAGAATATTAAAAGCCAACTAAGTTCGATATTAGAGAACAGTTCAGCAAATTTCTAAAATTTGCAAATTTCCAAAAAGGAAATAGTATACAACTAATGTCAAACTTTCCTTCAACCATGTTGAAGGACATAGTATAGCTGTTACCTTCAGACAAAGTGTAAATTAGAATATTAAAAGCCAACTAAGTTCGATATTAGAGAACAGTTCAGCAAATTTCCAAAATTTGCAAATTTTCAAAAAGGAAACAGTATACAACTAATGTCAAACTTTCCTTCAACCATGTTGAAGGAAATAGTATAGCTGTTATCTTCAGACAAAGTGTAAATTAGAATATTAAAAGCCAACTAAGTTCGATATTAGAGAACAGTTCAGCAAATTTCCAAAATTTGCAAATGTTCAAAAAGGAAACAGTATACAACTAATGTCAAACTGTCCTTCAACCATGTTGAAGGAAATAGTATAGCTGTTATCTTCAGACAAAGTGTAAATGAGAATATTAAAAGCCAACTAAGTTCGATATTAGAGAACAGTTCAGCAAATTTCTAAAATTTGCAAATTTACAAAAAGGAAATAGTATACAACTAATGTCAAACTTTCCTTCAACCATGTTGAAGGAAATAGTATAGCTGTTACCTTCAGACAAAGTGTAAATTAGAATATTAAAAGCCAACTAAGTTCGATATTAGAGAACAGTTCAGCAAATTTCCAAAATTTTGCAAATTTTCAAAAAGGAAATAGTATACAACTAATGTCAAACTTTCCTTCAACCATGTTGAAGGAAATAGTATAGCTGTTATCTTCAGACAAAGTGTAAATTAGAATATTAAAAGCCAACTAAGTTAGATATTAGAGAACAGTTCAGCAAATTTCCAAAATTTGCAAATTTTCAAAAAGGAAACAGTATACAACTAATGTCAAACTTTCCTTCAACCATGTTGAAGGAAATAGTATAGCTGTTATCTTCAGACAAAGTGTAAATTAGAATATTAAAAGCCAACTAAGTTCGATATTAGAGAACAGTTCAGCAAATTTCTAAAATTTGCAAATTTCCAAAAAGGAAATAGTATACAACTAATGTCAAACTTTCCTTCAACCATGTTGAAGGAAATAGTATAGCTGTTACCTTCAGACAAAGTGTAAATTAGAATATTAAAAGCCAACTAAGTTCGATATTAGAGAACAGTTCAGCAAATTTCCAAAATTTTGCAAATTTTCAAAAAGGAAATAGTATACAACTAATGTCAAACTTTCCTTCAACCATGTTGAAGGAAATAGTATAGCTGTTATCTTCAGACAAAGTGTAAATTAGAATATTAAAAGCCAACTAAGTTAGATATTAGAGAACAGTTCAGCAAATTTCTAAAATTTGCAAATTTCCAAAAAGGAAATAGTATACAACTAATTTCAAACTTTCCTTCAACCATGTTGAAGGAAATAGTATAGCTGTTATCTTCAGACAAAGTGTAAATTAGAATATTAAAAGCCAACTAAGTTCGATATTAGAGAACAGTTCAGCAAATTTCTAAAATTTGCAAATTACCAAAAAGGAAATAGTATACAACTAATGTCAAACTTTCCTTCAACCATGTTGAAGGAAACAGTATAGCTGTTATCTACAGACAAAGTGAAAATTAGAATATTAAAAGCCAACTAAGTTCGATATTAGAGAACAGTTCAGCAAATTTCCAAAATTTGCAAATTTTCAAAAAGGAAATAGTATACAACTAATGTCAAACTTTCCTTCAACCATGTTGAAGGAAATAGTATAGCTGTTATCTTCAGACAAAGTGTAAATTAGAATATTAAAAGCCAACTAAGTTCGATATTAGAGAACAGTTCAGCAAATTTCCAAAATTTGCAAATTTTCAAAAAGGAAACAGTATACAACTAATGTCAAACTTTCCTTCAACCATGTTGAAGGATATAGTATAGCTTTTATCTTCAGACAAAGTGTAAATTAGAATATTAAAAGCCAACTAAGTTTGACGTTAGAGAACAGTTCAGCAAATTTCCAAAATTTGCAAATTTTCCAAAAGGAAACAGTATACAACTAATGTCAAACTTTCCTTCAACCATGTTGAAGGAAATAGTATAATTTCTGTTTGTTTTGGGTTTCATTTATTTATTGATGCTGATTTGTGGTAGTTTCACGCTTAGTAGATGATTTGATTTTATTTTTGCTCATTTTTTGTTTAATGGGGTTCTTTACTTTTCTTTGAAAAACTTATTTTGTGGAAAAAAAAATTTTAATTAATTTCTGTTGGTTTTATATTGACATAGTCTTTTCAGGGAAAAAGAAAATAATACTTTAAATCTTTTCGTTTTTTAAGACTTTATAGCCTGCTATTTGTATGCTGGAGAAAAATTTTCAGCAATTTTTAACAACATCTGGACACAAATAGTACTGTTTAATTTAGTTTCATACCTCCTCTAGTTGATCTGAAATGGAAAACTTGATACCCTTTGCAAAAAATCTGTTTACTTTCTCTGATAGCTTGGATACGCTTACGCTATTTTGATTTGGTTAAATTTTAAGAGCAGAAGTAGCCCTGAAAGTTTGAACATAATACCCTCAGTCATTCTTGGGATACTGCTGAGATGCCTTATTGGGAATTAGCATTACCACAGTGCATTTTGATTTAATCTTAAGGCAACACTTATTTCTTAAACATAATAGGCTAATGGGAGGGTGGGAGTGGAAGGGGGACTAGTTGCCCTCCAATCACTTTTGACTATTAAAAAGGGCATCAGCCCTTTCTATTTTCAATCGAATGAGCTCCTTTCGAAGTTCCCACGACAACTCCTTCGATATGAAGTGCCCTGGTCTAAACAACAATAACAACAAATATCTAATCACTTTCGTCCATTAAAAAGGGTACTAGCCCTTTGCAATTCAAATTGAATGAGACTTTTTTCAAGTTTCTATGATAAAGATTTCAATAAAAACCTTATATGCCCCCAGGGCATAACTTATAACCCTTGCCCTGAAGACTGTGGGGGGAGTGTCCTGCTCAAAGGTATAATTTCCTGAACTTTGAACTGCGTGGAACAAAATGGCTATTTCAAAATCTTTATTGGATGTGTTTGGGAAACTGGTGGGCTTGAGAGAGGCATTAGTCGCTCTCCAACCACTTTCAACTATTAAAAAAGGCACTAAACCTTTCTATTTCCAATATAATGAGCACTTTTGAAGTTTCTACGCTTTCAATAAAAACCTTTTACGCGCCCAGGGCATAACTTACAACCCTTGCACTGAGGGCTATGGGGGGTTGTCATCCTCAAAGACCTAATTTCCAAAACTTAAAACTACGTTGAATAAAATAGCTATCTCAAACTTTTGATTAGATGTGTTTGGGGAAAAGGTGGGCGTGAGAGGCGGGTTAGTTGCCCTCTAATCAATTTTGACTATTAAAAAGGGCACTAGCCCTTAGAATTTCCAATTGAATGAGCCTTTTTTAAAGTTTCTACAATAACGCCTTCTATAAAAAAAACCTTATATGCCCCAGAACATAACTTACAACCCTTGCCCTAAGGACTGTGGGACACTGTCCTCAAGAACATAATATCTATCTGGAAAACAACTATGCTGAACAAAATGGCTATCTCAAAATTTTGATTGGATGTGTTTTGGGAAATGGTGGGCGTTAGTCGCCTTCCAATCACTTTTGAATATTAAAAAGGGCACAAGCCACTCCAATTTCCAATTGAATGAGTGCTTTTCGAAGTTTCTGCAACAACTTCTTTAACACAAAGTGCCCTGCTCTAACGGGAAAAATTAATAGATGATACATGGGGCCAACATCGTTCTTATATACCCCCAGGGCATAACTTTCAATCTTTGTCCTAAGGGGTGTGGGGAAGAGTCCCCTTCTTTACTTAGTCCCCATTTCTTGTCTTGTTCTTGAGTGTCCCCATTCTTTACTTAGGCAGTGCAATTGTGCTGCCTATGATTTGTACAACAACTTTTAATAAAAACCTTATGTGTCCTCAGGGTACAACTTACTACCCTTTCACTGAAGGCTCTGTTCCTAAAAGACCTAATTTCCAGAACGTTCAACTACGTTGAACAAAATGGATATCTCAAAATTTTGATTGGATGCCTTTTGGAAAATGGTGGGCGTGAGAGGGGTGTCAGTCACTAAACAATCACTTTCAACTATTAATAAAGGCAATAGCCCTTTCAATTTCTAATTGAATGAGCCCTTTTGAAGTTTCTACAACAACGCTTTCAATAAAAACTTTATATGCCCCAGGGCATAACTTACAACCCTTGCACTGAGGGCTCTGAGGGGGTTATCATCATAAAAGACAAAATTTCAAGAACTTTCTACTACATTGAACAAAATGGATATCTCAAAATTTTAATTCAATGTGTTTGGGAAAATGGTGGGCATGAGAGGGGCGTTAGTTGCAATCCAATCACTTTCAACTATTAAAAAAGCCACTAGCCCTTTCAATTTCCAATTGAATGAGCCCTTTTGAGGTTCTACAACAAAGCTTTCAATAAAAACTTTATATGCCCCCAGAGCATAACTTACAATCCTTGCCCTGTTGGGGGAGGGGTTGTCATCCTTAAAGACATAATTTCCAAAACTTTCAACTACATTGAATAAAATGGCTATCTCAAAATTTTGATTGGATGTGTTTGGGTGAATGACGGACATGGGGGGAGGGGGCTAGTTGCCCTTGAATCACTTTCAACTATTAAAAAGGGCACTAGCCCTTTGAATTTCCAATCGAATGAGCCGCTTTTGAAGTTTCTACAACAACGCCTTCTATAAAAACCTTATATGCCCCCAGGGCATAACTGACAACACTTGCCCCAAGGGTTGTGGGGGAGTGTCCACCTCAAAAACATATTTTCTATCTGGAAATCAACTATGCTGAACCAAATGGCTATCTCAAAATTTTGATTGGATGTTTTTGGGGGAATGTTGTGCATGGGGGGGGGGGAGGGGCTAGTTGCCGTCCAATCACTTTTGACTATTAGGGCACTAGCCCTTTGAATTTCCAATCGAATAAGCCTTTCTTGAAGTTTCTACAACAGCGCCTTCAATAAAAAAACTTACATGCCCCCAGGCCATAACTTAAAACCCTTGCCCTGAGGGCTCTGGGGGAGTGTCCTCCTCAAAAACATATTTTCTATCTGAAAATCAACTACCCTGAACAAAATGGCTATATCAAAATTTTGATTGGATGTGTTTGGGGGAATGATGGGCGTGGGAGGGGGGGGGGGCTAGTTGCCCTCCAATTACTTTCAAATATTAAAAAGGTCACTAGCCCTTTGAAATTTCTAATCGAATGAGCCTTTTTTGAAGTTTCTATGACAATGCTTTCTGTAAAAACCTTATATGCCCCCAGGGCATAACTTAAAACCCTTGCCCCAAGGGTTGTGGGGGAGTGTCCTCTTCAAAAAGATATTTTCTACCAGGAATTCAACTACGCTGAACAAAATGGCTATCTCAAAATTGTGATTGGATGTGTTTGGGGGAATGATGGGTGTGGGGGGGGGGGCTAGTTGCCCTCCAATAACGTTTGACTATTCAAAAGGGCACTAGCCCTTTGAATTTCCAATCGAAAGAGCCTTTTTTAAGTTTCTACAGCAATGCCTTCTATAAAAACCTTATATGACCCCAGGGCATAACTTGAAACTCTTGCCCTGAGGGTTCTGGGGGAGTGTCCTCCTCAAAAACATATTTTCTATCTGGAAATCAATTACGCTGAACAAAATGGATATCTCAAAATGTTGATTGGATGTGTTTGGTGAAAAGATGATTGTGGGGGGGCCTAGTTGCCCTCCAATCACTTTCAACTATTAAAAAGGGCACTAGCCACTCCAATTTCCAATTGAATGAGCCCTTTTCAAAGTTTCTACGACAAATCCTTTGATATGAAGTGCCCAGGTATGGAGAAAAAAAAACACATTGTGCCAACATTGTTCTTTACTTAGGCAGCGCTAGTGTGCTACCTATGATAAGTAGGTATTTCAGAATTTTTAAAACTAGTTTTCAGGTTTTTAGTGTGTTTCCATCTGGAGTGGCAAATTCTCAGGAATGATTTCAGAGCCTAAAATATACCCTGGGAAGATTTGTTGATCTTCTGTCTCTACCCTTCCCTTAGTTCTAGGGCTTAAAAGATTGGCTGCTTGACAGGCTGTCAGGGGTGCAGCTTGGTTTTTGAGTTTGGGGGGGGGGGGGGAAATGAAGAATGTCCCAACAAAATTGTCCAGTGTGCCAACAAATGCTAACAAATAAACAAAATTAAATTAAAACATAAGGTTAAAATTCTAATTTAGCTACTTTTTGCCATCTTAGAAAGGGGTTAGGTTAGGACAACAAAACTTTCATGAATGGGTCCAGGGGCAGATCTAGGATTTTTCTTAGCAGGGAGCACATAATAAGTTGCTTTGATAAACTTGCAAACAAAGAAATGCCAGCAACTTCAAGGGAACCTTGACAATTATGCATCATAGGTAGGTTGTGGAAATGATTGTAAATTTAATCTAAAATCTAGCAAAGGTTAAAGTTCAAATAAGTCTTTTGAAATTAAAATGATGTAAAAATATTGATAAAAAAAATTGTAAGTTACTATAAAAACCACCCTGCCATAAAAAAATATAAAAAGCTGTTCACCATTCATAAAAAAAAAATATGATATTTAATAGGTTCTGCATAATTTTTTGCCTTTTTGCCTCTCCATTAGTATTTCCTCTTCTATTCATCCTAAAATATTTGAATAAAGACCAAAATTATCAGAAAACTATGAAGCCTAATAAAGATGCATGTAGGTATGTGCTTCAAACTAAGTATATGAGTCAAAATACTCCTTAAAAAAAACAAATAATTATGTGTTTGTTATTTTTGTATTTGATAGGTATAGATTGGTGATTTAAATTCTCAGGGTTTCAAGCTGTGGTAGATTTCTAATTAATTTTTTTTTTAATCTTGAGATTTTCAGATATTCAATTCAAACATTTAAATCTCAATATGTCTGTTGAGCACAAAAATGAGATTTGAAATTCTTTTAGCATTTAGCATTAACTATGAGAATTGTCCTATAAAAATTTTGATTTGTAAACAACTAACAGTGGAAATGTGATTAGAGAGCACATATCAAAATCAGTATAAAAATCTTAAGTATATATAGCAGTTTATATAATTTTATGGACAAATATATGCCACCCCATAACTATATTTTGTGACTGGTTGGTAAACCACCCCATAAAAACATAACTATATTTTGTGACTGGTTGGTAAACCACCCCATAAAAACATAACTATATTTTGTGACTGGTTGGTAAACCACCCCATAAAAACATAACTATATTTTGTGACTGGTTGGTAAACCACCCCATAAAAACATAACTATATTTTGTGACTGGTTGGTAAACCACCCCATAAAAACATAACTATATTTTGTGACTGGTTGGTATTGAGAAGGTGAGAAATTCTGAAGTAATATTATAGTTGCATTCACTTTCTTTGTTTAACTCAAGTGGTATGAATTTACACTTTTTTTCAACATTTCATTAGTAAAAATAAAAAAAAAATTACTGCCTTTCTACTGATTCAAACTGAGAATTCAGAGACCCTCTATACTGGATCAATAAAAATATTAAACACAAAATTATTTGCCTTCTTTTATAAACAGTTTTTTGAAAATCCATTTATCTCAAATGATTACTCTAACCTTTGAAGGAGTATATAGGCTCATATACTTAGTTTTAAGTGTATACTTATCCAAACCTTTATTAAAGTTCAGATATTTCTAAAGATTTTGGCCTTTATTTTAATGTTTTAGGATGAAAAGAGGAGTTGATATGTCATAACACAGAGCTTTAATTAGATGAAAATAGGCAGTAATGTGGCCACCTTTTGTTCACCAAAATCTTAAATATAAATCAATAATATGTTTGCACTTCTCATACATTTACGTTCTATTATACAAATCCCATAAAAAATAACAATGTTGTAAAAACCACCCCACTTTGCAAAAAAAGCAAACTCAAATTTTAAGAGAGCCAAAAAAAGTAATGATATCAATTTCAGATATCATTAATTTGATAATCAGAAACAAATTTTTGACAGCAAAAGAAGTTTATATACTAAGTTTTTTTTTTGCCTTGTTTTGACAGCACAATCCTGAAATATAATTTTGATAGCCTAAAGAAGTTAGAGTTTAAAATTTCCCCTCTTTCTTACTATGAAATGAAGATTTTTGCTTCCAAGTTGGCTTATATTGTAATATGGACAGATTCTTGTGATAAATCTAAATTTAATTAAAAATTTTTAGGCAGTAATCATCATTAGTAAAATCTAACAGAGACCACACAAAGTAGGTCTAACTGAAACTTTGTTTTAAACTTGTTTGCAAAAAGAAACAGTATTAATAATTAAAACTTATTAATAACTTAACTATTAAAACCAGTTAAAAAACTAAATTTCATCCCTGGGTCAACCAGAGCAAACAGTCCCAATCTCAATTTTGCAAATTTTGTTTCTGATGTAAATGGGAGGTAAGTTTAAACTTTACCCCCACCCCCCTAATCACAGTTTATATAATTATCCTGTATGATCATTCCCTATCTCACCCATTATAAAAACCCAGACCAGGGTGCGAGTGCTCCAGAGGATGTAGAAACATAGGTGGCATCAGATCTTTTCACTGGTAGACAAGTCAGACGCAAAACAATTGGAAACAAGTGGAAACCTGCTATTACAAATAATGCACTTAGTAACCATTTCTCATTGATAGACGCAAACACACTGATCCATAACTGCACAAAGAAGTGGGAGGAGCTTTTTGTTTGCACCAAGAACAAAGACCAGAAATGATCTGCGATAAGCTTACTGGATAATTATATAAACTGTGCCCCTAATGTAGAAATATATACCCTGAATTGGCATATTTTGGGGGGGGGGGGATGAAATTCATTTACAATAGAAATGATTATTATATTCATAATCAGCATAAAAAAAAGACATCAAATGGTGTATTCACTTTATATGTAAGTCAATAATATGATTTGGTAGAAATTTACTGTTACCTTTGCTAGGGGACTCCACCAGGTGGCTAATTCAACAGTGTATATTTATAGGCCTATACAAATCTTTAAATTAGCCAACCAGCCAACCATTAGGCCTATTATAAGCCTAGTAGTCCAGCTAGACATAAGGAAACATGTTAAGAAAACAAGTCTTACTCCATAATATGCATAATAATCATAGTTAACAAATTTTACAGGGGGAGAACCTTTATCTTCACTTCTTTCCTTGTTCTTGCAGTTTTTCTAAGAGATTCATGAATTTCTTAGAACCTATATACAGAGTATATAGCCTACCCCCAGCCCCCTAATGTGCAAATATATACCCAGAATCGCATCCTGAATCTAAATATAACATTCATTTGCATCACAAATAAGCTTTACCGTCATATTAGCCATATGGTGGATGTCCCTTTGCTAGCCTACCAAATGGGAGTAAAGCAATATTCTGGAAATGAAGAAATGCTTTGAGAATTAATGGAGCGAGAAAATTTTAATTAACACCTTAATTGAGGTGGCGAACAGCACCTCAGAAAACTGAAAAGTTAAGCAACTTCTCAAGAGCCTTCTAACAATCATTAGCCTATTTAATTATTCTGTTTTAAAATTTTCGCTCTTCTTTTTTCTATTAAGAGCCATCTAATTTCAAATTTTCGTTTGTCTAGATGCTGGATACATCACATTCATGTATGCTCCGTTTCCAGTGTTTCCACTTAACTTTTCAAAAAATCTGTAAAATCTTGACAATTTTCGGGAGAAAATCGGGAGATGGCTCTCAGGATTCAGGAGAAAATCGGGAGATGGATCTGGAGATTCGGTAGAATTTTCAGTAAGAATCTTTTAAGTTTTTGGAGGTTGTTCAAGCGATTTGCGAATGAAGTGTCACATTCTAAAAGTTCAGAGAGCGGATTTACTTGAGCCAGCTGCAATTCCGGAAATGTATTGAATTTTGAAACTAAGTGCAGTAATATTTCATTTAGACTCTAAAGCTGTTTAATTAAGACATTTCTCTTCATCGACCCTTATTGTTTCTCGCCCTTTCAAGCTCTACACGACAACCCGCTAAGTTCATGACGGGACAGAAAATCTGGACGAATTGTAGACACCAGGCCTTTGACCATTGAGTCTGAGTTAAGCGGATAATTTGTTTTTACCACCATCCCCAGAGTTATTCACAAATAATATAGAGAAAAAGCAAATTCGCAGGTCATTAGTATTCATATAACTGAAAAAAATGGCAAAACTTTCTTACACATATACCGCTTTACATTCATAATGTGTCCATCTCATGGCCTTTTTTTGGGAGCAGTCCACTCTGATCATGCAGTAACTCAGATGTGCTGGTAGACGCTGGTCAACCGTCAATGTTTCTCCTGTAATTCCAGCTCGTTTCATTCCAAGTTTCGTCTGAATTGTGGAAGCCAAAGTTGCAGTTACCAAACAATTCCTTCTGTCTGTCTTTACTTCCTTGAGTAAGCTAAACAGTCTTCTGAAGCTACGTTCGACAATGGCAAGGAAAACAAGTATTGTGCAAACTTTGCTAAGTTTGGTTTCCACGGTGGTCCCACGGTGGCACTCAAAGCTGATTTCCAGTAATCCACCGCTGTCAGAGTTACTGTCTCATCATCATTGGTACCATTGAAAAAGTGCCACCACTCTTTGTCAGTGGCACTTCTCAATCACGCTGACGACGAGTAGCGTCTTAAATATGAGCCACGGGTGGGTGGGGTTAGTGACTTAGCTTTTTAGGGTTCAATAAAACTAATTTAATTTTTTTTTTCACGAGCTGTTAATTGTCCTCGTTTTCATCCTTTCTTCGCGATTTTATGTTTTATAATACACAGGTAGGCCCTGGCGGACTATATTCGTCCCTTTCTGCTTACCCAGTCTTGCTTTATCAGTAACATTCTTATGCGGCATATTTTTCAGGAATGGGACTTACTTGTCAAACAGCAAAAATGGTATATTGTTTTCAAAATGCTGCAATTTTGTCTCTGTATCTCGTACTGGATCATTTGATGCAAACCCCTTCAGTTCTACAGAGCAACTGTAGACAAAGTCTGATTTTTGTCATATTTCATTAAATTTGTAGCAACTTTGGATTATTTTGAACTTACTGAATCAATTGGAACCATACAGTGCTAGTTCCATCTTCTTGGTGCAAGCAGACAACTGTGGCTAGCTTATGAATTGAAAAGAATTAGTTAATTACAAACCTTGAAGGTGTTTAAATGATCAAAAAAAAGAAAATCAGTGCAAAGACTGTTGAATGAATGGCCAATTTTCACGCAAACACAAATGCATTCCAATCGCGAGGCCTCAATTGCCAGGAATGTTAATAAAAATCCTGAAAACACCATATACCATGGTAAATTAAAAAAAAACAACAAAGAATGAACGTAAAGTAAAATTTTACGGGGATTAAGTTTTATGGAGATTTGGTTTCTTCTTTTTTTGTCGGGAGATGGATTAGAAATTCGGTAGATCTCCTGAATAATCAGGAGAAGTGGAAACACCGCTTAAATTGCATGTCCAGTGAGATAAAGTGGGGATGAACCTCCTGTGGAACGTTAATTTAGGAAAATAAGTTTTTTCGAGGGAAGTAAACAGCGAAGCTGGAATTTAAAATGAACAAAAATTATTACTTCACAGCCTATCTAACATATATCAATAAAACCAATACAAATAAACCAACTAACTATGTTTCCCTATGTATCTAGGATTATAAAAAAATAGCACTTTACTGAAAACACAAAATAATATAGGAGTTTTGGTACAGTAAAAAGAGACAAATTAAGGAAACTTTTTACGGAATAAACATAAATTATTTTAGGATTGTTGCTTTATTTTGTTTTTTTTGAATTTCGCATCACTTCGAACATAGGGAGTAAAATTTTGAAAGTTTTGCCTGCATAAGATCTACTGGTTGCCTATAAACGACAACTGTTATCTATTTGAAACTAAATTTGTAGTTTTAGCTAAGCACCGAATTCTTTTTGTAAACGATAATTTCCTAGACATTAATTTCTGACCAGATGCCTTTGGAGAGAGGATAGCTAAAAAAAAAAAAGGAACGGAAGGGAGACTGGATGCCTTCTGACTACTTTTAAACATGCCCTGGAAATTTGAATGCTTCAGCAAGCAAGTACTGCTGCAAGTGAGAGAACAATCCCTTTAAGAAAAATCTTGTGAAATTTCTGGCGGAGGCAGGCCCCCTTAAATTAGCCACTCCCATTTGGTCCGTAAGCTCTTAATCCCTTTTTGTGGTCAGAGATCAATATCGATAGACTTTTAAAAATTTACTTAGCATGGCAACATACTTAGCACACCCAAATCACTGCAAAAACATAGGGCTAAATATAGACATGCTGGTGGTGCACCACCAAAATCTTTCACGCAGGTGCACCATTTATAAATCGGCGTCACATCAGGGTATAATACTAATCATAAAAAATATAATGACCAAGGCATAAGAAAACGGAGAAAATCCTTCCCTGGGCGTATCAGAAGTCATGCAGGATTTGATGGATATACATATGAAACTCAGCTCCATATGTCCCACCATCTGAGATACAAGCTATCATGTACCTTACATCGCCTGAGGAAAAAGTTACCTGAAAAGGGCAGCCTACTCAAAAAAGAACTGAAATGTAGACACATCAGAACTTTTGCCACAACAAGTCAGCCAAGGCTTGAAATTACTGAAACTTAGTGATGCAATCCTCATTCAGAAAATGCCTCACATATCATGGAAACAGGTCATGGTGCTTTCCCAGACAAAACAGCCGTGATTGTAAATTTGCCAAAAAGCGAATGCATATTTTTGCGAAAGAGCTTCAAACACCAATCGCCTTGCAAAAATCTAAGCTTGGAAAGCTTAAGATTTGTTCCAGAAGGATTTTACATAGCCGTACTGGCAGACAGACTACCAAATCTACCATCTTTTCTGGTGTTGATTTACCTGTCAGGGGCTTCAAGATTTCATGAAGAGAGTGCCCCCCCCCTGTATTTCAATATTGAATTACCTAGGTTATAATATTTTATTTTAAGATAATTTATTATAATAATTATATCCTATACTTTTAAAATAATATTTACCTATGTTTGGTCTATCTGAACGATTATTATACTTATGGCCAAAACTGAATACACTATATAGATCTAAATGCTGTCTGGCGTCTGGCCTGTTTATCTCTAACTCTAACCTGCCCTGTAATGTACTAGTGTAATTGAAATGAGTGTCTTCAGCATCACAAGAGAAGAGAGAAATCAATTCATGAAAGTGCTAACTAGTTTGTTATGCATTACTTGCTGTTATACGAATGTTTGTCAACAGAATTACCGGAAATAGTTTATTTTTTACGGGGAAATAATGCTTTTTTTCCGGGGATTAAGTTTTCTGGAGATTTTCGGGAGATTCGGTATCTTCTTTTTTTATCGGGAGATGGATTAGAAATTCGGTAGATCTCCCGAAAAATCGGGAGAAGTGGAAACACTGTCCGTTTCCTCCATAACCCAAGACCGTTAAGCACTGTTTTTCATTTAGTATCGGAATGGAAATCAGGTCAAACATTGCAAAGCGACTTTTGGGTCAAAAATTATTTGTCTTTTGTCTAAGTCATGGGGTGGTAAATCTGCACTATCAATTGAATTGAGGAGTTCTGGAGTGAAATCGATTCCACCTTTTCTTTGGCTTTTACAGAATCATAACTGTTATAAAATTTGTATTCTCCTGGGAGAATACAAATTGACAGTTTTTACATTGATTTTACCATCTTCTTTGTAGAGCAAACCTGAAATAATGCGATCCTTGATTGAACAGAAATTTTAATTTAACTGACATTTTCCAAACACTTCCTCATTTAAATTACCACTAGACTTTATATTTTCCGGTAATTCGATTTCATTAAAATCCTTTGGGAGAATTTCCGTTTTCAGCCCAGGATGTACTTCGTAAATGTTTTCTGTTCAGGATCGACCAGCATATTTTTTTCTAAGGATATATGTTTGAAATACTTCTAAATATCACTTATTTGACAACTCAAGTGTTTCACTGCGGTTGCTTCGGAATCGAACTGGTACTGTGGACTGTCGGAAATCACCTCTAGCAAATGAAATTTTCTCCTTAAACAGCAAGTTTGGATTTGCAATGGACCGCAACAAGTGATTCATATTGTACAAGCCATACTTAGGTAACATCAGTGCTTCTTCAAGCATAAAAACGTCTACTTGAGCTAATTCTAAGGCTTCGTTTGAGCCAGGTCTTATGCGTGCAATTGAACGTGAGGAAAGAGGCAACTTTCAAGCCAAAGGTCGTGTGTGTTGTTATTCCAAATGGCAATCAAGTTGATGCTATTTTTGTAAAATTTATACATTTTACATCAGGATCACTGATAGTCTGTGAAATATTACGCCCGTTTTTTAGCACTAAGATCTTATATCTAAGATCTTACATCTTTCTGCAAAGATTATCATTTTTTTAAGTCACCTTTGTTCTAAGATCTTACAGCTCACTGATGTTAGCAAAAAGTGTAAAGACCGCCACTGTTCTGCCATATGGAACAATGATAAGAAAACTTTGATGATAGCCATTTTGTTCAACATAGTTTAATGTTCTGGACATTTGGTCTTTGAGGATGAAAACCCCCCCCCCCCCCACAGCCCTCAGGGCAAGGGTTGTAAGTTTTGCCCTGGGGGCATATAAGGTTTTTATAGAACACGTTGTCGTAGAAACTTCAAAAAGCGCTCATTCGATTGGAAAATGAAATGGCTAGTGCCCTTTTTAATAGTCGAAAGTGATTGGAAGGCAACTAACACCCCTTCCACGCCCACCATTTCCCTAAAATCATCCAATCAAAATTTTAAGATAGCCTTTTTGTTCCACGCAGTTTAAAGTTCAGCAATTATACATTTTTGCAGGACCCCCCCTCCCCCCCCAGTCTTCAGGACAAGGGTTCTAAGTTATACCCCGGGGGCATGTGAATCTTTATTGAAATCTTTGTCGTACAAACTTCAAAAAGGGCTCATTCGATTGGAAATTCCAAGGTCTAATACCCGTTGTAATACTCGAAAGTAATTTGAGGGCAATTAACCAAACCTCTCACGCCCACCTTTTCCCCAAACACATCCTATCAAAATTTTTAGATAGCCATTTTGTTTAGTTTAGTTGATTTCCAGATAAAAATTATGTTTTTGAGGAGGACAGTCCACCACAGTCCTCAGGGCAAGGGCTGTTAGTTATGCCCTGGGGATATATAAGTTTTTTGTAGAACGTGTTGTCGTATAAACTTCAAAAAGGGCTCATTCGATTAGCAATCGAAATGGCTAGTGTCCTTGTTAATAGTCGAAAGTGATTGGAGGTTAACTAACCCCCTCTCACACCCACCTTTTCCCCAAACACGTCCAATCAACATTTTAAGATAGCCATTTTGATCAACGTAGTTGAAAGTTCTGTAAATTAGGTCTTTGAGGATAACCCCCCCCCCCCCCACAGCCCTCAGGGCAAGGGTTGTAAATTATTAATTAATGACATAAAAGGATTATGCATCCTTTGAATAAAGTTTAAAACCGTGTATTTTAAACCCCCGTACTTTAAAAGAAATAAATCAATAAACGTTATCTTTTATCTATTCAAGGAAAAATCCTATAGCCTAATTCTAAAATTACTTGAAATTATTTTATCAGTATAAATCATTTTTATCATAATTAAAATTATGAATTATGAATAAATCTTATGAATAAAAGAATTTTAAGAATAAAAGAATCCAAAATGGCTACTTTTTTGAATAAATGCAGGTTTTGATCTTGGCTCACAGTACATGAATAATTAAAACAAAATTTTCACATTAATTTACTTTTATTTGGTTAAATGGCTTTCTCTAAACTTGTTTCATTTTATTTACGAACGTTCTTATTAGTAATAAATATACGTAACTTACGAATTAACTTACGTAACGAACTTCTATATTCATATGTTTTTAATACATATCTTAGGGGGTTCGCCCCCTAGTCAATACCTTGCTCTTTAAGTGAAAGTTCAAATTTTGTTCCAATTCTTTAAAAATGCCCGCTTAATCACAAAGGCCGTTAATTAGAATAAATAGCTCTTATGAAAGTACTAAAAAATTTTTGGCTTAAACAGTGTGGTATTAACTAGGGGGTGAACCCAATCATATATGTAATATTTTCTGTTCGTTTAAAGTTTTGATGTTGCTGCTGTTGCAGTTGAAAAACTTGTTTTTTTTATGTTTAATTTCTGATCTTTTTTTAAATAATGCTGGGAAGTCCGGCGTCCCCTTCATAGCAATGTCCCTTCCTCCATGAAAATTTCCTTCATGGAAAGATCCTCCTACATAACCCCCGACCCCAGGCACGTACGCAGGAATTTTATTCGGGGGGGGGGCCAAATCCTTCAAACCCATTATTCTGTGAGAAAAATCAGAAAATTATGGGAAAATGAAAAAAATCGTGAGATTTGGGGGGGGGGGGCGGACCCAGAGGCCCCCCTAGGTACGTCCCTGCCTGAACCCCCCCCCCACTACCAGGATCTCTCCTGAAAACGTCTTTACTGTATACTTCCCAATAACCAATACTATATGTTAACATTGGGTAAAGTTCATAACTTTCAGCCCTCCTCCCGGGAACTTCGAGAAATTAAGTCATCTAAAAAGACATACTTATAATATTTTCGAACATGCTGAACAAAATGGCTATCTCAACAAATGGCTTGATCGGGTGACTTTGAGAAAACAATGAGCGTGGGAGGGGGCATAGTTGCCCTCCATTTTTTTTGTCACTTAAAATTGGACACTATAACTTTTAATTTCCATTCAAATGAGCCCTCCCATGATATTCTATGACCACTGGGTCGATACGATCACCCCTGGGGAAAAAAATAAATAAAAATAAACACGCACCCGTGATCTTTCTTCTGGCAAAAAATGCAAAATTCCACATTTTTGTAGAAAGAAGCTTGAAACCTTTACAGTAGGGTTCTCTGATATGCGGAATATGATGGTGTGATTTTCATTAAGGTTCTATAACTTTTAGGGGGTATTTCCTCCTTTTTTCGAAAATCAGCCAAATTTTCTCAGGCGCGTAACTTTTGATGGGTAGGATTAAACTTGATGAAACCTATATATTTGAAATCAGCATTAAAATTCAATTCTTTTGATGTATCTATTTGTATCAAAATACCGTTTTCTAGAGTTTTGGTTACCATTGAGCCGGGTCACAATAACCAATACTATATGTTAACCACAGTTTATAGACAGTAAGCATATCGCAGATCATTTCTGGTCTTCGTTCTCGGTGCGAACAAAAAGCTCCTCCCACTTATTTCTGCATTATCGGGTTAGTCTGTTTTCGTCAATCACTGAGAGACGGTTACCAAGTGCATTATTCGTAATAGCGGGTTGTCACTTGTTTCCGATTAGATCACAGTCTGACTTGTCTACCCATGAAAAGATCTGGCTTCGCTTATGTTTATATCCGCAAAAACGTTCTCCGGAGCACTCGCACCCCTGTCCGGGTTTTTATAATGGGAGAGATAGAGAATGATCATACTGCTAATTCTATAAACTCTGATGTTAACATTGGGTAAAGTTCATAACTTTCAGCCCTCCTCCTGGGGGCTTCGAGGAATTAAGTCATCCTAAAAGACATATTTATAATATTTTCGACCATGCTGAACAAAAAGGCTATCTCAAAATTTTGATCAGATGACTTTGGGAAAAAAATTAGCGTGGGAGGGGGCCCAGTTGCCCTCCATTTTTTTGGCCACTTAAAAAGGGCACTAGAACTTTTAATTTTCGTTCCAATGAGCCCTCCCACGATATTCTAGGACCACTGGGTCAATACAATCACCCCTGGGGAAAAAAAACAAAAAAACAAAAAAACAAATAAACACGGATCCGTGATCTTTCTTCCGGAAAAAAATGGAAAATTCCACATTTTTGTAGATAGGAGCTTGAAACCTCTACATTAGGGTTCTCTGATACGCTGAATATGATGGTGTGATTTTCATTAAGGTTCTATAACTTTTAGGGGGTTTTTCCCCTTTTTTTCGAAAATAAGCCAAATTTTCTCAGGCGCGTAACTTTTGATAGGTAAAATTAAACTTGATGAAATCTACATATTTGAAATCAGAATTAATATTTGATTCTTTTGATGTATCTATTGGTATCAAAATTCCGTTTTTTAGAGTTTATTCCGTTTTAGGGGTTATATTTCTGAGCCTTTATGTTCCATCCTGTGTTATTTGTCCCACTTTACGTTCCATGACACCTTTTCATGGCAGATTACCAGACTGAATATTGCTACTGTTGTCAATTGAATATGGAATTATACAAAACCTACCAGACAAGTTTCCGGGCCAACCAGACATGTTTCTGGGCCAAGCAGACAAGTTTCTGGGTCAACTATAAGTTTCTGGGCCTTTACGTTCCATTGCACCTTTCCAGAGCATGTACCTATGGATTTGGGGCCTTTACGTTCCATCCTGTGTTATTTGGGGCCTTTTATGTTCCTTCCGGTGTTATTTGCTTGAAGCTATAGGAATCTTTACGTTATTTGCGTACGCCTCTACAACTTTTCAAAGAGATTCAGAACTCCCTCACATAATGGAATTTGAGGGTCGATAAAGTGAAATTATGTCACTATTCTAGTTTTTCTTAACCGGTATTTGCTTGCCTGTATAGGACCATGCTATTTGCTTGGCCCAATAGCAATTTCCATGTTATTTGCTTATTTTTTTTGTTATTAGAAAATTTGACACTATACTCAGAATTATTTGATTGACATTTAAAAAGGGGTAATGAGATTTGCAAATTGGACACTATGAACGATATTAATTAATGTTTTGAATAATAGGAGTGTGAATGACTCTAATTAGTGATTAAAGGGTTCATGATAAAAATTTTTTTTTTTGTAGTTGTTTTCGTTTTTGCTTTATTGTTCGACTTGATGACAAAAAAACATTTTGAAACTAAAGAAAACCTTAAAATTTAGTAAATTGTCAAACAATATCAAAATGTAATCTCTTATTTATACGTTATATCTTGGAAATTAAGCCTCTTCTTATCATTTTTCTGCAATTCAAATGCTTAATACCCCAAGCATATGCGAGTCAAATTTCACTTTAAAGTGCTGGCGTATCTGATGAAATAATTTAGGCACTATTCTAGTTTTTCTAAACCAGTATTGCCTATAACTTAATTTACGTAGACAATGAACGATATTAATTAATGTTTTGAATAATAGGAGTGTGAATGATTCTAATTAGTGATTGGATTGTATCAGTGGAGAAAAAAAAGGATTAAACTGATTAGCAGTTAAGATAACCCCGAAGGAGTTGTTAACTCAGGTAATTTGTTATAAATTTGAAACACCATCAGTCTATGAAAAATGCCTAACGACGAATCGGAATAGTATCCTCTCACATAATGGAATTTGAGGGTCGATAAAGTGAAATTATGTCACTATTCTAGTTTTTCTAAACCAGTATTGCCTATAACTTAATATATTAAAATATTTTTTGATAACTTGATACGTGATTTGAATAAAGCCCAGTATCGCATACACTATTAGAGATATCAAAATAATATCTCATTTGCATTAAGGTAACTCAAGTTCGTTAGCGTTAGCAGTTTAGTTTCCAATGGTTTCACAGATTCAAAAGGATGCGACTAAAAACATGTTTTTATTTATTGGATAACTGAAAACGAACCATAGCTTTGATCAATGCTTCGATGTTTGACTAAATATTCACATTTTCAACGTTTAGTATTAGGGGGGATTTTCTTCAAACAGCTTAGAAACAAACTAGGCCGACTTTTATAGGCTGAATTTTGAACGGCTCAGTGAGCCGTAATTCATCTTTTCTCAGATTCAAAAGGATGCTATATCTTTCGGGGGGGGGGTATTTTTCCATGTCTTTTCTCAGGGATATTTTCCGTGGGGATTATTTTCCTCGGGCTTGTTTTTTCTGGGGGTGGGGTAAATACCAGCTACCGAAAAAGGATATGGAAAGAAAAAAATACCGCTAATACTTTAAATGTATCAAACAAGGCATGCTCAATGCAGATTAAAACCAGAAAAGAACAGAAACGCCTAAAAATAAGAAATTCTTCAAACAGCTTAGAAACAAACTAGGCCGACTTTTATAGGCTGAATTTTGAATGGCTCAGTGAGCCATAATTCATCTTTCACAGATTCAAAGGGATGCGACTAGTATATTTCACGAAATTTTTTTATGTTATGCTTTACTGAAATGAGATAAATGTTTTTCTAGACAAGTGATTCTGGTTAGTGAGGGGGGGGATGGGGGTACTAATTTTCCTTCTGTAAAAAAGGGGGAATTAACCCTTATTTGAACTTTTATTTAGCCCTCATTCATATACGGAATAATTTCTGTTCGTTTTAAATTTTAATGGCGCTCCTTACTTTCAGTTAGAAAAAACTTATTTTTATATATTGGATAGCTGAAAAAGAACCATAGCTTAGATCAATGCTTCGATGTTTTGTTAAATAAGTAAAGACTAAATATTCACATTTTCAACGTTTAATATTAAGGAGATTTTCTTCAAACAGCTTAGAAACAAACTAGGCCGACTTTTATAGGCTGAATTTTGAACGGCTTAGTGAGCCGTAATTCATCTTTCTCAGATTCAAAAAAGGATGCGACTTATGATTTATTCTAAGAAAGTGAGCTGTATTTGTTAGAGTTTCAGAAAAATTACATATTTATTTAATTTAAGCCCTTTTTCAGATATAATAATGTTTGGTGTGATTGACACAGAATATATTGGTCTGAAATATTCCTCAACTGGCATTATTTTCGAATCAGCTTTCTTACTCCTAGACAATCAACGACGTGAAATTCATTGCTATAAATGGAACGTCAGATACAATATGTATAAGTACGAGAAAAAGAGATGGAGTTCAACACTAAATTTTATAAATCGAAACGGCTTTTATGTTAAAACCATAAGACCACGTAATGAAAATGGCTATGAAATATAACATGTACAAGAGAAATTTCAGGAAATATGCAGTTTTTTCAGTGTGCAAGCTGTTTATGTTAAGGGAAACGTGCCAACTGATAAACTCTTACTAGAAAAATGTGATAAAAACATAGCATTATTCAATTTAGAAGACTTCAAATGTGAAAAATGCCTGTATTCAGTACCTGATCCAGAAGATGAAGTTAGATATTTCGCTCAATGAATACCGGAAAAGATGCCTGACAAGGAAAAATGCATCAGATATCCAAAGACCTAAACTTGCTCTTCCGCATATCAAATGGATTAAGCCCTTTTTTTAAATATGTCATTATGTATTTTTTTTTAAATATGTCATTATGTATTTTTTCAAATGTTTTTAAATATGTTTAGGCAATAAATATCTTAAGCCTCAGCCGTTTTTATTCTTTAGAATACTTCATCGCCATGAAAATTATACTTTCAGGTTCAACATGCCAGGGAGCACACTTTCAAGTTTAGCATGTTGGAGAACCCTAAATACTCACCACTATTAAGGTAAGTTAATACTAAAAGGTTAAAAAAAATTTCTGAAATCACACTTTCAGATTCATCATGTCAGGGAACACACTTTCAGATTCAGCATGTCTGGGAACACACTTTCAGGTTCAACACGTTAGAGAACCCTATATGATAAGTTAACTCTAAAAGATTAAAGAATTTCTCTGAAATCACACTTTCAGATTCAGCATGTCAGGGAACACTTGGCTGAAACTCTATGGTCGTTATAATATACAAGTTCCATTTGAACAATGTTTTGAGGTCCCCTAGCCCAACCCCAAAGGACCCCGACGCCCATACCCCAACAAGAAGGAACCCAACCCTAAATACTCACCACTATAAAGGTAAGTTAATCCTAAAAGGTTAAAAAAAATTTCTGAAATCACACTTTCAGATTCATCATGTCAGGGAACACACTTTCATATTCAGCATGTCTGGGAACACACTTTCAGGTTCAACACGTTAGAGAACCCAAAATGATAAGTTAACTCTAAAAGATTAAAG
Organism: Artemia sp. Qi Xiang Cuo; assembly: GCF_049724085.1. Taxonomy (NCBI): domain Eukaryota; kingdom Metazoa; phylum Arthropoda; class Branchiopoda; order Anostraca; family Artemiidae; genus Artemia; species Artemia sp. Qi Xiang Cuo. Next base: position 50,292,004 of record NC_142810.1, read on the forward strand.
AATTTTTCTGAAATCACACTTTCAGATTCAGCATGTCAGGGAACACTTGGGTGAAACTCTATGGTCGTTATAATATACAAGTTCCATTTGAACAATGTTTTGAGGTCCCCTAGCCCAACCCCAAAGGACCCCGACGACCATACCCCAACCCGAAGGAACCCCCGGTCCCCAAAGGCCCCAGGCCCCCCAAAGGCCCCCGGTCCCCACAATGCCCGCCAAAGGGCACCGAACCCAAAGCCCCCCCCCCCCGACACACCCAAAAGACCAACAAACAAAAATTTCTCTTAGAAATAATATTTTTCATCACTGATAACACTTTTCTGTTCGAACTAGCAAGTTTTCTACCAAAGATACCAAATATTTTCATAGAAGTAACATTTTTGATTGTGATAACAACTTTTCTGTCAGAAGTAGCAAGTTTTGCTTAACACTAACAAACCTACTCATCAAAGTAATGATATTTTACTTTAATACTAACATACTTTTACTGAACACTCACAAATTTCTCTTAGAAATAATATTTTTCATCAATGATAACACTTTTTCTGTTCGAACTAGCAAGTTTTCTACCAAAGATACCAAATTTTTTCGTAAAATTAACATTTTTTGATTGTGATAACAACTTTTCTGTCAGAAGTAGCAAGTTTTGCTTAACACTAACAAACATTCTCATCAAAGTAACAATATTTTACCTTAATACTAGCATACTTTTACTGAACAAGCACAAATTTCTCTTGGAGATAATATTTTTCCTCACTGATAACACTTTTTCTGTTCGAACTAGCAAGTTTTCTACCAAAGATACCAAATTTTTTCTTAGAAGTAACATTTTTTTATTGTGATAACAACTTTTCTGTCAGAAGTAGCAAGTAGCAGGTTAGCCTACGTAAGCGCGCGTACGTAGGCTAACCTAACCTAACCTAACTTAACCTAACCTAACTTGATCTAGCCTAACCTAACCTAACCATACTCTCCGAAAAATCCCCCCATGTCGACTTTGTACCATGCTTTAGTTAGGCTAGGTTAGCTTATAATGAGTGCTCATGATAAGTTAACCTAACCTAACCTAACTTAAACATGGGGAAATGTTTACTAGCTAACCTAACCTAACTTAGCTAACCTAACCTAACTTAGCTAACCTAACCTAACCCAGACATGTTAGCAAATAGATTCAGACATAGAAATGAAAAATATAATTTCTAAGAGAACTTTGTGTGCGTGTTCAGTAAAAGTATGTTAGTATTAAGGTAAAATATCGTTACTTTGATGAGAATGTTTGTTAGTTTTAAGAAAAACTTGCTTCTTCTGACAGAAAAGTTGTTATCACAATCAAAAAATATTACTTCTAAGAAAAAATTTGGTATCTTTGGTAGAAAATTTGCTAGTTCGAATAGAAAAAGTGTTATCACTGACGAAAAATATTATTTCTAAGAAAAATTTGTGTGTGTTCAGTAAAAGTATGTTAGTATTAAGGTAAAATATCATTACTTTGATGAGAATGTTTGTTAGTGTTAAGAAAAACTTGCTACATCTGACAGAAAAGTTGCTGTTACAATCAAAAATGTTACTTCTAAGAACAAATTTGGTATCTTTGGTAGAAAACTTGCTAGTTCGAACAGAAAAAGTGTTAGCACTGACGAAAAATATTATTTCTAAGAGAAATTTTTGTTTGTTCAGTAAAAGTATGTTAGTATTAAGGTAAAATATCATTACTTTGATGAGAAGGTTTGTTAGTGTTAAGCCAAACTTGCTACTTCTGACAGAAAAGTTGTTATCACAATCAAAAAATGTTACTTCTAAGAAAGAATTTGGTATCTTTGCTAGAAAACTTGCTAGTTCGAACAGAAAAAGTGTTATCACTGACGAAAAATATTATTTCTAAGAGAAATTTGTGTGTGTTCAGTAAAAGTAAGTTAGTATTAAGGTAAAATGTCGTTACTTTGATGAGAAGATTTGTTATTGTTAAGCAAAACTTGCTACTTCTGACAGAAAAGTTGTTATCATAATCAAAAAATGTTACTTCTAAAAAAAAATTTGGTATCTTTGGTAGAAAACTTGCTAGTTCGAACAGAAAAAGTGTTATCATTGAGGAAAAATATTATTTCCAAGATAAGTTTTTGTTTGTTCAGTAAAAGTATGTTAGTATTAGGGTAAAATATCATTACTTTGATGAGAAGGATTGTTAGTGTTAAGCAAAACTTGCTACTTTTAACAGAAAAGTTGTTATCACAATCAGAAATGTTAATTCTACCAAAAAATTTTGTATCTTTGGTAGAAAACTTGCTAGTTCGAACAGAAAAAGTGGTATCATTGACGAAAAATATTATTTCTAAGAAAAATTTGTGTGTGTTCAGTAAAAGTATGTTAGTATTAAAGTAAAATATCGTTACTTTGATGAGAATGTTTGTTAGTGTTAAGCAAAACTTGCTACTTCTGACAGAAAAGTTGTTATCACAATAAAAAAATGTTTCTTCTATGAAAACATTTGGTATATTTGCTAGAAAACTTGCTAGTTCGAACAGAAAAAGTTTTATCATTTATTAAAAATATTATTTCTAAGATAAATTTTTGTTTGTTCATTAAAAGTATGTTAGTATTAGGGTAAAATGTTGTTACTTTGATGAGAAGGTTTGTTAGTGTTAAGCAAAACTTGCTACTTCTGACAGAAAAGTTGTTATCACAATCAAAAAAATGTTACTTCTAAGAAAAAATTTGGTATCTTTGCTAGAAAACTTGCTAGTTCGAACAGAAAAAGTGTTATCACTGACGAAAAATATTATTTCTAAGAGAAATTTGTGTGTGTTCAGTAAAAGTATGTTAGTATTAAGGTAAAATATCATTACTTTGATGAGAATGTTTGTTAGTGTTATGCAAAACTTGCTACTTCTGACAGAAAAGTTGTTATCACAATCAAAAAATGGTACTTTTACGGAAAAATTTGGTATCTTTGGTAGAAAACTTGCTAGTTCGAACAGAAAAAGTGTTATCACTGACGAAAAATATTATTTCTATGAGAAATTTCTGTGTGTTCAGTAAAAGGATGTTAGTATTAAGGTAAAATATCATTACTTTGATGAGAATGTTTGTTAGTGTTAAGCAAAACTTGCTACTTCTGACAGAAAAGTTGTTATCACAATAAAAAAATGTTACTTCTATGAAAATATTTGATATATTTGGTAGAAAACTTTCTAGTTCGAACAGAAAAGTGTTATCAGTGATGAAAATATTATTTCTTGGAAAAATTTTTGTTTTTTCAGTAGAAGTATGGTAGTATTAAGGAGAAATATCATTACTTTGATGAGAATGATTGTTACTGTTACGCAAAACTTGCTACTTCTGACAGAAAAGTTGTTATCACAATAAAAAAAATGTTACTTCTAAGAAAATAATTGGTATATTTGGCGGAAAACTTGCTAGTTCTACCAGAAAACGTGTTATCACTGACAAAAAATATTATTTATAAGAGAAATTTGTGTGTGTTCAGTAAAAGTATGTTAGTATTAAAGTAAAATGTCTTTACTTTGATGAGAAGGTTTTTTAGTGTTAAGCAAAACTTGCTACTTCTGACAGAAAAGTTGTTATCACAATCAAAAAATTTTACTTCTAAGAAAAAATTTGGTATCTTTGGTAGAAAACTTGCTAGTTCGACCAGAAAAAGTGTTATCACTGACGAAAAATATTATCTCCAAGAGAAATTTTTGTTTGTTCAGTAAAAGTATGCTAGTATTAAGGTAAAATATCGTTACTTTGATGAGAATGTTTGTTAGTGTTAAGCAAAACTTGCTACTTCTGACAGAAAAGTTGTTATCACAATCAAAAAATTGTTACTTCTAAGATAAAATTTGGTATCTTTGGTTGAAAACTTGCTAGTTCGAACAGAAAAAGTGTTATCACTGATAAAAAATATTATTTCTAATAGAAATTTGTGAGTGTTCAGTAAAAGTATGTTAGTATTAAAGTAAAATATCATTACTTTGATGAGTAGGTTTGTTAGTGTTAAGCAAAACTTGCTACTTCTGACAGAAAAGTTGTTATCACAATCAAAAAATTTTACTTCTATGAAAATATTTGGTATCTTTGGTAGAAAACTTGCTAGTTCGAACAGAAAAGTGTTATCAGTGATGAAAAATATTATTTCTAAGAGAAATTTTCGTTTGTTGGTCTTTTGGGTGTGTCGGGGGGGGGGGGGCATTGGGCTCGGTGCCCTTTGGCGGGCATTCTGGGGACCGGGGGGCTTTTGGGGGGCGTGGGGCCTTTGGGGACCGGGGGGTCCCTTCGGGTTGGGGTCGGGTCGTCGGGGTCCTTAGGGGTTGGGCTAGGGGACCTCAAAACATTGTTCAAATGGAACTTGTATATTATAACGACCATAGAGTTTCACCCAAGTGTTCCCTGACATGCTGAATCTGAAAGTGTGATTTCAGAGAAATTCTTTAATCTTTTAGAGTTAACTTATCATTTAGGGCTCTCTAACGTGTTGAACCTGAAAGTGTGTTCCCAGACATGCTGAATCTGAAACTGTGTTCCCTGACATGCTGAATCTGAAAGTGTGATTTCAGAATTTTTTTTTCACGTTTTAGGATTAACTTACATTTAAAGTGGTGATTATTTCGGGTTTGGTTCCTTCGAGTTGGGGTATGGGTGTCGGGGTCCTTTGGGGTTGGGCTAGGGGACCTCAAAACATTGTTCAAATCGAACTTGTATATTATAACGACCATAGAGTTTCACCCAAGTGTTCCCTGACATGCTGAATCTGAAAGTGTGATTTCAGAGAAATTCTTTAATCTTTTAGAGTTATCTTTTCATTTAGGGTTCTCTAACATGTTGAACCTGAAAGTGTGTTCCCAGACATGCTGAATCTGAAAGTGTGTTCCCTGACATGATGAATCTGAAAGTATGATTTCAGAAATTTTTTTAACCTTTTAGGATTAACTTACCTTTATAGTGGTGAGTATTTAGGGTTCTCCAACATGCTGAATTTGAAAGTTTGTTCCCTGGCATGTTGAACCTGAAAGTTTAATTTTCATGGCGATGAAGTATTCTAAAGAATAAAAACGGCTGAGGCTTAAGATATTTATTGCCTAAACATATTTAAAAACATTTGAAAAAATACATAATGACATATTTAAAAAAAAATACATAATGACATATTTAAAAAAAGGGCTTAATCCATTTGATAGGAGGAAGAGCAAGTTTAGGTCTTTGGATATCTGATGCATTTTTCCTTGTCAGGCATCTTTTCCGGTATTCATTGAGCGAAATATCTAACTTCATCTTCTGGGTCAGGTACTGAATACAGGTATTTTTCACATTTGAAGTCTTCTAAATTGAATAATGCTATGTTTTTATCACATTTCTTTAGTAAGAGTTTATCAATTGGCAAGTTTCCCTTAACATATACAGCTTGGACACCGAAAAAATTGCATATTTCCTGAATTTTCTCTTGTACATGTTTTATTTCATAGCCATTTTCATTACGTGGTCTTATGGTTTTAACATAAAAGCCGTTTCGATTTATAAAATTTACTGTTGAACTCCATCTGTTTCTCTCGTACTTATACATATTGTATCTGACGTTCCATTTATAGCAATGAATTTCACGTCGTTGATTGTCTAGGAGTAAGAAAGCTGCTTCGAAAATAATGCCAGTTGAGGAATATTTCAGACTGAGCAGTCATTGCCAAATCCTCAGAAGATATTAAAAAAATGCCATTGAAACAGTTTCATTCGTATTGGTACGACCAATTGATTGCAGGGTACAGCACTTAAAAAACCTTAACAAAAGAGGTTGCAAAAGCGGCGGGTTTGGGGTGCGGCAGCCCCCCAACTGTGCCTCCTAATCCCTGTACGTTTTAAGGTTCAACCTTGTAACTCAGCCTCTTTAACTCTTTAGAAAACGTAGTTTTTTTCAAATAATTTCTGCACGTTTATGTACAGTTTATTACATATTACTGCTTCATTTTTATTGGCTCGGCAACAGAAAAACACAACGGTTTTTTTGTCAAAGCCTCTGCAATCTATTTTCGAGGCAAGCAAATACAAAGTAAGATTTTTGTTTTTCGACAAAAAAAACTTCTGGGAAGGAGCTGGAATTTTTGGAAGCTTGCAGTCGGTCTTGTCAGGTTGAGAGGACTATTTTGATCTAATATAATGTTGAAATACTTTGCTTTTAGGAATTTCCACAATTAACATGGGTTCTTATGGGAAAACGAGGTTTTTCGTAAATGTAAATTCGGGGGATAATTTTTTCGGTCTGAAAGTATCAAAAGGCCCTGCTGGGTCGAATTCCAGTTCGAATGAGTCCTCATTCACCCGGATCCGTTGCCAACTGTGGCCTGTAGGCGTGGCTGATAAAAAAAGAGAAATGAACATTAAGTGGCTATATTTGTTTTTTTGGAAAACAGGGAAGGAGTGATCGGATTAAGCTGAAATTTCGAGGATAAGCGGATTTAAAAAAGAAACTGAGTTTCTTTTTTAAACTTTAAATTCATTTTATAAAAAATTTTCTCTGACAGGGAATCGAACCCGGATCTTCCGCCTGACAGTTAGGAACAGCGACCGTTGTACCACAGAGACACTTGTTATATTATTTTAGTCTCTCGTATCTATTTTTGACGCAAGCAAATACCCACAAAACTTGATATTTGGTTTATGGAAAATAGGGAAGGAAGGATCGGATTGAGCTGAAATTTTGAGGATAAGTTTCCAAGCCTCAGGAACGCTTATCCTCTAAATTTCAGCCCGATCGGACAACGTTAAAGGGGGGCTGTGGTGGGAAAAATTAACATGGGCTCTTATAGGAAAACGAGGTTTTTCGTAAATGTAAATTCGAGGGATAATGTTTTCGGTCTGAAAATATCAAAAGGCCGTAAGAGGTCGAATTCCACTTCGAATAAGTCCTCATTCACCCGGATCCGTTGCCAACTGTGGCCTGTAGGCGTTGCTGATAAAAAAAGAGAAATGAACTTTAAGTGGCTATATTTGTTTTTTGGAAAACAGGGAAGGAGTTATCGGATAGAGCTGAAATTTCCAGGATAAACTCCCGGGCCCTAGGAAAGCTCAATTTCTAAATTTCAGCTTAACCGTTGTCCCAATCGGACAACGTTAACGGGGAGCTGTGGTTGAAGGGTCGAATCTTCCAGCCCACTTTCACCGATGAAGATATACCCGGAGAAGGGTGAAATTTTACGCGTTTCTTAGTTGATATCCCATGGGAAGGTACAAATACGCTCCTGTATTTAGATTGTGCATATAATATAGCTGTCCTAGTTAAAAGGCGTCCAGTTTAACATTTTTTTTTATTAAAATAAAAAAAGAAAAGTCACACAAAACACTTGAACAAAATACCTTATACACATATTTTTGAGTAACAATTTTCGTCTTTTACTATTTTAAGACGATATTTGCAATCTTCAGTGGTTGCCCTAGGTCTGGTTTTCCGGTTTTATTTCAGGTTTTGATAGTATTTCGACTTAATAACATTATCCGATGGTTAATTTTGTAGCATATAAAATGGTGCTAGCCAAAGGTCGCTAAAATTTTGTAAGGTCCGATCAAATTTCACTGTGTCCTATTTTTATACTTAATGATCTATTAGGTTATTTTTAGGCTACTGGAGACATATTAACTTTTTTTCCATAAAAAATATTTTCAAGAATCTTTCTCTTGCCATTTTCCTCTTAAATTTGCTGTTTCTTAAAAAAAAAAAAAAAAATAAAATGCAGTTATTTTAGGTAATTTGAAAATAGGAAATTAGCGGCAACTGTAGAAGAACTTCCTTATGATGGAAGTACATAGAGATAACAAGCTGGTAATAAGAATTACTAGTCATTACTACCCAGGAACTTGGTCTAGTACCAGTGGCATAACTCAAGGCCGTATTCAGGGGGGAGGGGGTTGGCCCTACCCCCGAAATATTTTTCCGACTTGTAAAAACGTCACAAAAATGAGTGTAATTTTTTTTATCGTTTTTGAAGTGTTTTTGTACCCCCCCCCCCCAAAAAAAAAACAAAAACAAATACAAATTGTACTAAATTTGGGTTTAAAATAAATTTGATTTACGAATAAAAGGCATCTTTTTTACCAGGACTTTTTTATGTTTATTCTCAGTAGGGTTTTTAATCAAATAAATGCAATAGGGTGTTCTTATGGTGAAAAATTCAAGCAGACTTTGTTTTTGTTGTAAAACAGTTCTTTGCAAGGGCAAAACCAGGGGGCGGTAGCCCTCATCGATAAAAGATGCAATAGTTGTTTTTATGCCCCCCAAAATAAAAAACCTTAACAAAAGAGGCTGCAAAAGCGGGAGGTTTGGGGGGTGGCAGCCCCCCAACTGTGCCTCCTAATCCCTGCACGTTTTAAGGTTTGACCTTGTAACTCAGCCTCTTTAACTCTTTAGAAAATGTATTTTTTTTTTTCAAATAATTAGATTAAGGAACCAACTGTAGCCCATAGTAAATGAAGTAATAAAAGTAATCATTATATAGATGATTATTTTAATCATATTCGTTAATCCGGGTCTTATAATAAAGAGTGAACTCTTGCCTATACTAACTTGTATAGGAAACTTAACTATAGTATTTTAACAAGGGATTACAAAAATTCAAAAACCTTAAACAAAAGTTGGAAGCTTAATAGATATCGTTGTTAGAAATCAGACTTCGGACTATAATCGGACAATGAAAATCCATATATATATATATATATATATATATATATATATATATATATATATATATATATATATATATATATATATATATATATATATATATATATATATATATATATATATATATATATATATACATAATATCGGACATCAATCGGACAGCGTTAAAGGGGGGCTGTGGTCGGAGGGTCGAAACTTCCGGCCCACTTTTACCCATGAAGATAAAGTCGGAGGGGGGTGAAATTTTGCACGTTTCTTAGTTGGAGCTTGGGCTACAAGATGCAATTACCGCTGTCTCTCTACGACCGCTAGGACCGGAAATCGCTTAACATTGTGGTGGGTCGCCTCTTTAAAGAGGCACAAGTGTGCCTCCTTGTTAACCCGAATTTATTATCATGTCTTACGGGTAACTTATTTTAAATAAGTCTCCGACGGTACAATGGTAAGCATATTAATGGTTATGATAGCTAGAATTCATCAAAATTGGCCATAAAAATGCGGTTTTTAGTTGAAAAACTGATTCTATTAAATAAAAAATAATTACAAAAGACACTAGATCTATCAATTTTCTTTAAAACGAGCCATTGAACAACTCTCTACGATGCCAAGTGCCAAGCTCAACTCTCCAGTGCCAAACTATCTGTTAAAAAGAAAAGAGAGAGAAAAAAGATGCCGTTTAGGCAAAATGCTGTGGTAGCTGCCATTTTCCTTGATTTTCAAGCCAATATATTTCCCTTGCTGTTCAGGCCAAGGGACGGAAAGTTTCCTATATCAAGGTTTCCGACAAGGCGGTTCTAATGGTGTACTGTTTGTTTCGGTCTGACTCTATTTTTAGGAGTTATGGGTTATTATATTTCGTAGCATTGGACCTAATCGTCTCTTAGTAGGATGCTAGCTACCGCTGCAAACCGGATTAAAATAAATTTGTGTTATAAATTTACCAAAAGAACTTTTTGATAGCTGAGGAGAAAAAACGGAAAAAAACCTGCTGTCAATGCAGAATATCGTAGTTGCAGCTACTTTTCTTGATTTTCAAACCAATATATTTTCCTTGTCTTTCGAGCCAAAGGACAGATAGTTTCTTATATAGGGTATTGGACAATGGGATTCTTGTAGTGTACTCGTTTTTTAATCTGATTCTAGTTTTAGGAGTTATGGGCTATTTTATTTTTTACTATGGGAGTGATCGTCTCGTACTAGGTTGCTAGCTATCGCTGCAACCCCTATTTATGTAGTGTAATGTTATCTCAACTTTTAGTTACTATGGGCCGTTGTTTTTTGTTTACTATGTTTCAGATATTTCTGATGAAAATTACATAGTACCCATTTATGATAAACTATATATATCCTTTGTGTAACTAGATCGAAGTGCCTTTCATAATAACTTTATATTCGTTCTTTATTATAATCGTTACCACGAAGTGTTTGATATAAACATTCTTTCAATAGTTCTCAGAAACTTTGTTCTATAATATTTCAGTCCTGTTCGGGCCAAATTACTGTTTATATGGCAAAATGCTAGAATACGGCACTTTCCTGTGTCACAATATTTTTTGCAACTAACTTACATGGTAATCAGATTTTCTTTTTAAAGTTTCAGTTTCTATTAAAAAAGAGTCACCCTTTACTTACAATTGCATTGTATACTATCATCCTTGAAATTTTGAACTGAGTTCATTTTATGTGTACATAATCTTTGTATGACGTGAAATTACAAACAGAAAAAAGCTTATGGCTTTTTCTTAACTGGAATAGTAAGAGACGACCTACGATTAGTACATCCTGAATAGTACATCCTGCGATTATGATCTCATTGATCAGTCTTTAACATGAAATAGGCAGTTTTTCGTAAAAAACATTGTTCTATTTTAAAAATAATTTGTTTCAATTACAATTTGTTTTTAACCTCATTAATTTCCTTTAAAATGAGCCACTGAACAACTTTCTACGATGTTCCAGTGCCCTTTGTGGAAGAAAAAAAGAAAAAAATGCCGTTTAGGCAGAATGCTGTAGTATCTGCCCCTTTTCTTGATTTTCAAGCCAATATATTTCCCTTACTGTTCAAGACAAGGGACAGAAAGTTTCCAATATAGGGGTTTCTGACAAGGCGGTTCTAATGGTGTACTGTTCAGATCTGACTCTTTTTTTAGGAGTTATGGGTCTTATATTTCTCAACATTGGGCGTGATTGTCTCTTACTAGGCTACTAGCTACCGCCGCAACCCGGATATGCATTGGTCTGTTCTTCCAATGGTCGTATCTTAAAATAATAAGCTCTCCATAGATTCTAAGGTCGGTAAGTACAGAGTTCTAAAACACCATAACAAGATATTTGAAACACTCATCTTTGCTGGCATTTCGCCCGAAACTGCTATTCCCCAAAGACTGACTTTTAGCTAGATATGAGAAAATCCTGAAAACTCACCTGATTCCAGTTCAAGGCACAGAAACTTTGAGGAAGTTTCTGGTTAGCTTTAGATTTCTATGGAAAGCGTAAAACTTGCCCGAGCTGCTTTTTTTTGGAAAAAAAAAAAATCATAATGAGCCGTTCCCAAATGGGAAAGTTGAGCACTAATGGGTAACTGTCTAAACACAACTTCTATTAATAACAACTCGACTGAAACCATTTAGGATGAACTATATCGATCGTTTATGTAATCTGATCTGGTCTGTTCTCGGTCTCATATAATCTGTTCTTTATTTGGTGTAAAATTATGAATAGAAAAAAGCCTATGGCTTTTCCTTAATTAGAATAGTAAGAGACAACCTGGCTATAACCAATGATTACGACGTCATTGATCAATCTTTGACATCAAATATACAGTTTTTCGTAGACAAATTAATTCTATTTTAAAAATTATCTGTTTTAATTACAAAAGATTTTTAATCTCATTAATTTACTTTAAAATGAGCCATTGAACAACTCTTTACGATGTTCCAGTACCAAGCTATCTGTGAAGAAAAAAAAATATGCCGTTTAGGTAGAATATTGTAGTAGCTGCCACTTTTCTTTGATTTTCAAGCCAATATTTTCCCCTTGTTGTTCAAGCCAACGGACAGAAAGTTTACTATATAGGGGTTTCAGACAAGGCGGTTTTAAAAGTGCACTTTTTATTCTTATCTAATTCTAATTTTAGGAATTATGGGTTATTGTATTTCTTAACATTGGACGTGATCGTCTAATAATAGGTTGTAAGCTATCATTGCAACCCAGTTTACTATCGTTCCTTAATGTAATCAAAAATACCAAAAAACTCTTTTGCTTTTACTTGTCACTTCGGTTACTATTGGCTGCCGTTTAGTCCTTACCGTAATCGCAGGGTCAATTCCAGCCACAGGCAATTTCTACAGATTTGTCAAGATAAAGTCTAAACAAACTTCTATTAATAACTACTTGACAAACATCATTTATGATGAACTATATCTATCCTTTATGCATCTCACACAAAATTACGAATGACATTATGATAGTGGGTTATAGATATAACCCAGTGATAAATGACGTTATAGTAAAACTTTTGTGATGACGTCAGTTGCAACTGGGGTTCGTTCTACACTATATGAATACAAACAGGAAAAAGCCTACGGCTTTTTCTTCTTTGAAATAGTAAGAGATGAACCTCAAACAATCAAGTAGTTAACTAAGTCCAATGTATGCAATGGTTTGTTATTCCAATGATCGTCTTTTAATGTTCTATGTCTTATTTTATCTTGCTTTATCTTATTTTATCTGTCTTATTTTATTATTTTGTCTTATTTTATCTTATTTTATGCATTCACTTATTACTTCATATATGGTTACTACCTAAGATTATGAAGTCATTCATCAAGATTGGCCATAATAACACAGTTTTTAGTGGAAAACTTGGTTATATTTAAAATAAAAAATTAATTACAAATATCACTAGACGTAGTAATTTCCTTTAAAATGAGCCACTAAACAAGTCTCTACGATGTTTCAGTGCCAAGCTATCATAGGCAGCGCGATAGCGCTGCCTAAGTAATGAACGATTTGGGCAAATGTATTGTTTATTTTTTTCTTTCTTTCTCCATACCCGGGCACTTCGTATCGACGGAGTTGTCATAGAAACTTCGAAAAGGACTCATTCAATTGAAAATTGGACTGGCTAGTGCCCTTTCTAATAGTGGAAAGTGATTGGAGGGCAACTAGCCCCCCCCCCCCCACGTCCATCGATCTCCCAAACACATCCAATCAAAATTTTCAGATAGCCATTTTGTTCAGCGTAGTTGATATCCAGATAGAAAATTTGTTTTTGAGGAGGACACTCACCAACTACCCTCGGGGCAAGGGTTGTAAGTTATGACCTGAGGGTATATAAGAACAATCTTGGCAAAATGTATCATTCATTATTTTTTCCTTTAGAGCAGGGCACTTCGTATTAAAGAAGTTGTCGTAGAAACTTTGGAATGGGCCCATTCAATTGGAAATTAGAGTGGCTTGTGCCCTTTTTAATAGTCGAAAGTGATCATCTGCTTTAGTTTTAATAATGGACGGGTCTTTGCGGAGATTAGATATAATTTTTAGGTCATATAAATTATCCGGTTCTATATTACGAGAGAATTAACCTTTTTTTGGTTGTTTTAAAGGATATCGGTAAGATTAGCCTTAATTTCGTCTGGTTTGGAAATAGCTGTATAAAATTTCTGCAAAGAGAACTCTAGAAAGGACAATAAATCAGCCACTGGAGCTTGTTTTGGAAGAAAAGAGAATTTGGAGCTTTTTCGAAAATTTGAGTTTCCTTTGGTTCAAGCGTTCTAGAGGACAGATTAGCAACAGCTGATCCAGGAGTGAATCTTGGAGTATAAAAAGGGGTTCTTCATCGAAGATTCATATCACAGGTTTCGAATTGTTTAATGAGTCGTTCCCTTGATAAGCGGAAGTCATGATTAAACAAATTTCTTTCCAACTAGCAACCTGGCAAAAATCAACAGAGGACAGATTTTCAAATAAGAATTTTTCTGAAGTTTTTCTTTCAGAAGAAATAGTGTATCTTTTTTTTTGTTATTAATAATATGTATTAGTGTTTTCAATTGTAATGTATGATCAAATTGCTGTTCTTTCCAGGTATTTAAGCGCGATCTGAATATTTATATACAACAAAATAAATAACTTTGGAAATTTGTTTTACATTTGGGCAAGATTAAAAAAGAAAATTTACATTAAGAACTTTAAATGAACTTTGTCAATGAACCCTCTCTGAAAATAATCTAGTGAATAATCCGGAAGTTCATGATTTGTAAATGACCCGAAAAGTTATTTATTTTGTTGTATATAAATGTGCTAGTTTCAATTTTATTATTTTAGTATTTCTACTGAAGACGGTCGCTGTATGTGTGACTGAAATATCTGGACTTTTGTACCTGTTTCTTTACTGTCTAAACAAATAGATTTATCCCCATTTGAAAGTTTATTTGTTTTTACAAATCCCTTTGTGTTAAAAAGACTTCCATATGAACTTCTGCAATTTTTGGCAGTAGCGGGTGCCAAATTAAAAAAAAAAAAATTTAAAAAGAAGGTAAATATAGGGAAACAATCATCAAAATTAAGCTAAAACATGTGTATAATGGGAAACCCACTCAAGTTAACGCTGCGTAAAACTCGAAAACAGAACCGGTATCTTCGTTAATTTTTGTGAGCTTAGCGCGAGACAAGTAAAAGACAAGTGACAGAATATATGGGAAATATATAATTCGGGCTAAATATTTGCACATAGGGGGGGGGGGGGGTGGGGGTGGTAAAGTGTTTGGATAGTTTGAAGTCAGAAAACAATTCTTTCTAGGCATATGGCCACTAAAAAATTACAGAATAATACCGAAGTATCTGGAAATTTCTTTAACTAAAAAAAAAAAAAAATCCCAGCAGAAATTAAATGTTATTCTTCATTGAATTGTTTTTTACAAGCGTTAAGTGTTTTTTTTTTTCGAAGTATTAAGTACTATTATTAGGTTAATATAGTGTTTCATTTAAGTGTTTTATGATGATCGCTGATCAAAGTTTATGTTATTTGTGCCTTCCATTTATTTTTATCTATTTATTTTATTTAATTATCTATTACCCTTCAAAAAAAGGTACAAAAGACGGAGTATCACTAAAAAAGAAAAAAACACAAGCAAAAACAAATTACAACACATAATCTAACAAATTACAAAGACGTGAAACAAAAACTCAATTATACACTGCACTGCTGCTACGTAAGAAATTTTACTTTTTAAACTCCCAAGTACTGAAGAAACATAAACAATACGATTGATAACTTCAATTCAACTAACCTAACCTACAGCAAAATACTTGATAACTTCAATTCAAAATCAACGGACTCAATCAACTAGTCTAAATATGACAAGAGTTGGTAAAAAGACTAAATATGACAGGAGATGTGCAAATAGAATTAAATGGACAGCGATTTACTGCCTTAGCAAACGGTACCAAGGGTGGGAAGAAGTAGGGAGGCTCCTGTAGATACTCTACGAACACCGTGCTGCCATTTATAATCAAGTCTAAACTGACAGGACATAAGTTATGCATGTTTTTATGGTTTTTCTCACTGAGAATGTTTTTTCATGGTTTTTCTCACTTTGATGGATGTCAACAGATTTGCATAATCGAGGGGAATTATTGATCCATCAAAGGGGAATTAAGAAACAATATGGCTTCTTTGGTCTTTAGGTCTGAGAGATAAATGGTCTTTAGTGACAGTGATAAATTAATATTCTATCGAAACCATAATAGTGTAAGTAGGAACACATTAGAGATGAAGACAGATTGAATATATTTTACGCCGGAAATGGTTTCCTGGGAATTTCAAATGTGACAGCGCAGGTATGTCGAAACAAACGAACACGAAGAAATTACTTTTATTAGATTATTTGGGCGAAACCGTTTGAGATATTTTAAGGATTTTTTGGGCGAAACAGTTTGAGACATTTTAGAAGATGATTTGGGTGAAACTCCGTAGTCGTTACAATACACAAGCTCCATTTAAACAGTGTTGTAAGGTCCCCTCCCCCCGGGACCCCAAAGGGCCCCCATCCCCCCAAAGGCCCCCGGGACCCCAAAAGGACCCTCCTGCCAGGGCCCCCAAAGGGCTCCCTACCCCCCGGGCCCCCAAAGGGCCCCAATCCCCCCGAGCCCCCAAACTTTTTGCCCCCCATTTCTTAATACTTTTTTTGCGTACTTAAGACACAGAAGTACTCATTCTTTTCACCCACAACTCTACTTTATGGCTTTTTGAATGCCCCAACACCAAGCAATACTTTTCAAAGGCTTTATTATATCTTTTCAGAACAAGTTCTTTACGTAATGTCCTTCCTAAGCAAATTTTACTACTTGAAGTCCTCATCCTTTTCACCTACAAATCTACTTTACGACTTTTTGCATACTCCCAACACCAAGCAATACTTTTCAAAGGCTTTATTATATCTTTTCAGAACAAGTTCTTTAAGTAATGTCCTTCCTAAACCAATTTTACAACTTGAAGTACTCATCCTTTTCACACACAACTTTACTTTATGGATTTTTGAATACCCCAACACCAAGCAATACTTTTCAAAGGCATTATTATATCTTTTCAGAACAAGTTCTTTGCGTAATGTCCCTCCTAAACCAATTTTACGACTTGAAGTACTCATCTTTTCACCCACAACTACTTTACAGCTTTTTGAATACCCCGACACCAAGCAATACTTTTTAAAAGGCTTTATTATGTTTTTTCAGAACAAGTTCTTTACGTAATGTCCCCACTAAACCAATTTTACAATTTGAAGTACTCATCCTTTTCACCCACAACTTTACTTTAAAGCTTTTTGAATACCCCAACACCAAACAATACTTTTTAATAGGCTCTATTATATCTTTTCAGAACAAATTCTTTACGTAATTTCCCTCCTAAACCAATTTTACAACTTGAAGTACTCGTCTTTTTCACACACAACTTTACATTAAAACGTTTTTGCACATTACAACATCAAGCAAGGTTCCACTTCAGTTCAGATTTTCCCCAAAAGACATAAATTTAAAGTTCTACTCCAAATTTTTTGTAGAAGATAGAAAAAGTTATACATTCATCGTGAATATTTCACCATGACGATAAGGAGCTCCACTTTAATTCTGAGATTTTCCCAAAGTCATAAAAAATTTATAGCTCTAATTTAAATTTTAGCGTTGAAGATAGGAAAAGTTAAACTATGATTGTGAATATTTTCCATGAAGATAAAAAGTCCCATTTTAATTCTAATTTTATCTATGAAGAGAAATAAGTTACAGATCAATTCTATTTTTTCCAGAGAAAATAAAAATTTACCATTTCAGTTCAGATTTTTCTCAAAGAGATGATAAATTTTAAAGTACTGTTCCAAATTTTTCATAGAAGATAGAAAAAGTTATACTCTGATTGTGAAAAGTTAGCTCAATTCTGAATTTTACCAACGAACTTATACTTCAATTCTATTTTCTCCAAAGAAAATAAAAAGCTTCCACTTCAATTCTTAATTCCCCAAAGACATAAAAAATTAAAGTTCTATTCTAAATTTTCCCGTAGAAGATAGAAAAAGTTATACCATAGTCGTGAATATTTACCATGAAGATAAAAAGTTCCAATTTTACTCTAAATTTTCTCAACGAAGTGGGGGAAAGTTCAAGTTCTCTTCTGAACTTTCTCAATGAAAAAGAAATAAGTTACAGATCAATTCCATTTTTTCAAAGAATATAAAAAAGTTCAGCTTCAGTTCTGATTTTTCTCACAATCATAAAAAATTTAAAGTACTTTTCCAAATTTTTCATAGAAGATAGAAAAAGTTATACATTGATTGTGAAAAGTTAGCCCAATTCGGATTTACCAAAGAACTTACAGATCAATTCTATTTTTCAAGAAATAAAAAGGTTCCACTTCAGTTCTTAATTTCTCAAATGACATAAAAATTTAAAGTTCTGTTCTAAATTTTTCCGTGGAAGAAAGGAAAAGTTATACTATGATTGTGTATATCTTCCACAAAGATAAAAAGTTTCACTCTAATTCTAAATTTTTATAATTTCACTTCAGATTTTTCTCAAAGAGATGAAGAAATTTAAAGTTTGGTTCTAAATTTTACCCTAGATACAACGATTCTGAATTTTTCCTACCAGAAGAGAAAAAGTTCAACTTTAATTAAATATTTTCTCAAAGAAGTGAAGAAAACTTCAAGTTCTGTTCAAAATTTTTCGTAGAAGATAAAGAAGTTATATTTTGATCGTAAATTTTCGTCATGACGATATGGAGCTACACTTTAATTCTGGGTTTTCACGAAGATGTGCAAAATGTTCAAGTTCTCTTCTGAATTTTCTTACAGAAAAGAAGAAGTTAGTTCACTTCTGAAATTTACCATAGAAAATGAAAAAAGCTTCCACTTCAGTTTTTAATTTCTCAAAGACATAAAAATTTTTAAGTTCTGTTCTAATTTTTTCCATAGAAGATAGGAAAAGTTATACTATGATTGTGAATATTTTCCATGAAGATAAAAATTTTCATTTTAATTCTAAATTTTCTTAATTTCAATTACAATTTTTCTCAAAGAGATGTAAAATTTAAAGTTCTCTTCCCAATTTTTCTTAGAAGATAGAAAAAGTTATGCTTTGATCGTGAATATTCACCATGACGATAAGGAGCTACACTTTAATTCTAAGTTTTCTCGAAGAAGCGCAAAATGTTCAAGTTCTCTTCTGAATTTTCTTAAAGGAGAGAAAAAGTTAATTCAATATCTAACATGAAGATAAAAAGTTCCACTTTTATTCCAAATTTTCTCAACGAAGTGGGGGAAAGTTCAAGTTCTCTTCTGAACTTTCTCAATGAAAAAGAAATTAGTTACAGATCAATTCTATTTTTTCCAATGGAAAAAAACTTTACCACTTCAGTTCATATTTTTCTCGAAGAGATGAACAAATTTAAAGTACTGTTCCAAATTTTTCATAGAAAATAGAAAAAGTTATACTCTGATCGTGAAAAGTTAGCTCAATTCTGTATTTTACCAAAGAAATTACACTTCAATTCTGATTTCCCTAGAGAAAATTAAAAGCTTCCACTTCAGTTCTTAATTCCCCGAAGACCTAAAAAATTAAAGTTCTATTCTAAATTTTCCCGTAGAAGATAGAAAAAGTTATACCATAGTTGTGAATATTTATCATGAAGATAAAAAGTTCCACTTTTATTATAAATTTTCTCAACGAAGTGGTGAAAGTTCTCTTCTGAACTTTCTCAATGAAAAATAAATTAGTTACACATCAATTCTATTTTTTCCGAAGAATATAAAAAACTTCAGCTTCAGTTCTGATTTTTCTCAAAGACATGAAAAATTTAAAGTACTGTTCCAAATTTTTCCATTGAAGATAGAAAAAGTTATACATTGATTGCGAAAAGTTAGCTCAATTCAGAACTACTAAAGAACTTACAAATCAATTCTATTTTTTCAAGAAATAAAAAGGTTCCACTTCAGTTCTTAATGTCTCAAATGACATAAAAATTTAAAGTTCTGTTCTAAATTTTTACGTGGAAGATTGTGTATATTTTCCATGAAGATAAGAAGTTTCACTCTAATTCTAATTTTTTATAATTTCACTTCAGATTTTTCTCAAAGAGATGAAGAAATTTAAAGTTCGGTTCTAAATTTTACCCTAGATACATCGATTCTGAATTTTTCTACAAGAAGAGAAAAGTTCAGCTTTAATTACATATTTTCTCAAAGAAGTGAAGAAAACTTCAAGTTCTATTCCAAATTTTTCGTAGAAGATAGAAAAAAGTTATACTTTGATCGTAAATATTCGCCATGACGATGAGGAGCTACACTTTAATTCTGAGTTTTCTCGAAGAAGTGCAAAATGCTCAAGTTCTCTTCTGAATTTTCTTAAAGAAGAGAACAAGTTAGCTCAATTCTGAAATTTACCATACAGAATGAAAAAAGCTTCCAGTTCAGTTCTTAATTTCTTAAAGATATAAAAAATTTTAAGTTCTGTTCTAAATTTTTCCGTGGAAGATAGGAAAAGTTATAACATGATTGTGTATATTTTCTATGAAGATAAAAAGTTTCACTCTAATTCTAAATTTTCTTAATTTAAATTCCGATTTTTCTCAAAGAGATGGAGAAATTTAAAGTTGGGTTCTAAATTTTACCCTAGATACATCGATTCTGAATTTTTCCTACAAGAAGAGAAAAAGTTCAGCTTTAATTACATATTTTCTCAAAGAAGTGAAGAAAACTTCAAGTTCTATTCCAAATTTTTCGTAGAAGATAGAAAAAATATATACTTTGATTGCGAATTTTCGCCATGACAATGAGGAGCTACACTTTAATTCTGAGTTTCCTCGAAGAAGTGCATAATGTTCAAGTTCTCTTCTGTATTTTCTTAAAGAAGTATTTTCTCAATTCTGAAATTTACCATAAAAAAAGAAAAAGCTCCCACTTCAGTTCTTAATTTCTCAAAGACCTAAAAAATTTTAAGTTCTGTTCTAAATTTTTCCATAGAAGATAGGAAAAGTCATACTATGATTATGAATATTTTCCATGAAGATAAAAAGTTTCATTTTAATTCTAAATTTTCTTAATTTCAATTCCAATATTTCTCAAAGAGATGAAAAATTTAAAGTTCTCCTCCAATTTTGTCTTAGAAGATAGAAAAAAGTTATACTTTGATCGTGAATATTCACCATGACGATAAGGAGCTAAACTTTAATTCTGAGTTTTCTCGAAGAAGCGCAAAATACTCAAGTTCTCTTCTGAATTTTCTTAAAGGAGAGAAAAAGTTAATTCAATTCTGAAATTTACCGAAGAAAATGAAAAAGTTTCCACTTCAGTTCATTATTTCTCAAAAGGCATAAAAAATTTAAAGTTCTTTTCTAATTTTTTCCATAGAAAATAGGAAAAGTTATACTATGATTGTGCCTATTTTCCATGAAAATAAAAAGTTTCACTTTAATTCTAAATTTTGTCAGTGAAGTGAAGAAAAGTTCAAGTTCTCTTCAGAATTTTCTCAATGAAAAAAAAAGTTACAGATCAATTCTAATTTCTTCCATGAAAATAAAAAGGTTCCACGTCGATTCTGAATTTTCTCATATATGAAAAAATTGAAAGTTCTGTTCTAAATAGTTACAGATCAGTTCAAATTTTCCCCATGAATATAAAAAGGTTCCGCTTCAGTTCTGTTTTTCTCAAAGATGAAAAATTGAAAGATCTGTTCTAAATTTTTGCGTAGAAGATAGGAAAAATTATACCTTAGATGTGAATACTTACCATGAAGATAAAAAGTTCCACTTTAATTCTAAATTTTCTCAATGAAGTGAAGAAAAGTTCAAGTTCTCTTCTAATTTTTCCAAGAAAATAAAAAGGTTCCACTTCAGTTCTGTTTTTTCTCAAAGAGATGAAAACCTTTAAGTTCTGTTCTAAATTCTATCATAGATAGTTTGATTCTGAATTTTTCCTCCAAGAAGAGAAAAAGTTCTGCTTTAATTCTGTAGTTTATCAAAAAACTGAAGAAAATTTCAAGTTCTCTTCTGAATGTTTTCCCAGACAAGAGAAAAGATTCGATTTTATTTCTGAGTCTTCACAACGAAGTGAAGAAAAGTTCAAGTTCTCTTCTGAATTTTCTCAAAGAAAAGAAAAAAAGTTATAGTCCAATTCTAATTTTCTCCAAAAAAAATAAAAAATCTCCGAGTGGAAGGATTTTGTATGGGTTTTAATTTTAGTTGTAGAGGGAGGTTTTCCAGGGGTGAAATATTCAGGCTAAATTTTACCAATTTTTTCCGGAGATGTAAGTTGACTTCTAGATTCAATTTTAGCTCCTTTATCATAGGGATTTACATATCAAATTTTTAAATTAGAAAATGAGTGTGTCGTTCTATTATTAAAGACAATCTTTCAAGCTCGTTCATCTAACCTCCAAAATCATAGGTTAGGTATAAATAAATATTAATAAATAAAAAGAAACATTTCTCCATGTTTAAGTTAGGTTAGGCTAGGTTAGCTTATCATGAGCGCTCATGATAAGCTAACCTAACCTAACCTAACTTAAACATGGAGAAATGTTTCTACTTATTTATTAATATTTATTTATACCTAACCTAACCTATGGTTTTGGAGGCTAGATGAACGAGTTTGAAAGATTGTCTTTAATAATAGAACGACGCACTCATTTTCTAATTTAAAAATTTGAGGTGTAAATCTCTAAGAAAAAGAAGCTAAAATTTAATTTAAAAGTTAGCTTACGTCTCTGGAAAAAATAGGTGAAATTTTCCCTGAGCATTTCACCCCTGGAAAACCCCTCTCCTCATGTAAAATTAATCCCCGTGCGAAATCCTTCCACTCGGAGAAATCCTTCTTCTCTGGGAAAAATCAGAACTGAAGCTGAACTTTTTTATATTCTTTGGAAAAAATAGAATTGATCTGTAACTAATTTATTTTTCATTGAGAAAGTTCAGAAGAGAACTTGAACTTTCCCCCACTTCGTTGAGAAAATTTAGAATAAAAGTGGAACTTTTTATCTTCATTGTAAGTATTCACATCTAAGGTATAATTTTTTCTATCTTCTACGCAAAAATTTAGAACAGATCTTTCAATTTTTCATCTTTGAGAAAAACAGAACTGAAGCGGAACCTTTTTATATTCATGGGGAAAATTTGAACTGATCTGTAACTATTTAGAACAGAACTTTAATTTTTTCATAGCTGAGGAAATTCGGAATCGAGGTGGAACCTTTTTATTTTCATGGAAAAAAATTATAAGAGAACATGAACTTTTCTTCACTTCATTGAGAAAATTTAGAATTAAAGTGAAACTTTTTATTTTCATGGATAATATGCGCAATCATAGTATAACTTTTCCTATCTTCAATGGAAAAATTTAGAATAAGATTCTTTAAATTATTTATGCCTTTTGAGAAATTGTGAACTGAAGTAGTAGCTTTTTCATTTTCTTCGGTAAATTTCAGAATTGAGTTAACTTTTTCTCTTCTTTAATAAAATTCAGGAGAGAACTTGAGCATTTTGCGCTTCTTCGAGAAAACTCAGAATTAAAGTGTTGCTCCTTATCGTCATGGTGAATATTCACGATCAAAGTATAACTTTTTTCTATCTTCTAAGAAAAATTTTGATGAGAACTTTAAAATTTTCATCTCTTTGAGAAAAATCGGAATTGAAATTAAGAACATTTAGAATTAAAATGAAAATTTTTATCCTAATGGAAAATATTCACAATCATAGCATAACTTTTCCTATCTTCTATGGAAAAATTTAACAGAACTTAAATTTTTTTATGTCTTTGAGAAATTAAGAACTGAAGTGTTCGCTTTTTTCATTTTCTATGGTAAATTTCAGAATTGAGCTAACTTTTTCTCTTCTTTAAGAAAATTCAGAAGATTACTTGAACATTTCGCACTTCTTCGAGAAAACTCAGAATTAAAGTGTAGCTCCTTATCCTGATGGCGAATATTCCCGATAAAAGCATAAATTTTTTCTATCTTCTGCGAAAAATTTGGAATAGAACTTGAAGTTTTCTTCACTTCTTTGAGAAAATATGTAATTAAAACTGAACTTTTTCTCTTCTTATAGGAAAAATTCAGAATCGATGTATCTAGGGTAAAATTTAGAACCGAACTTTACATTTCTCCATCTCTTTGAGAAAAATCGGAATTGAAAATAAGAAAATTTAGAATTAGAGTGAAACTTTTTATCTTCATGGAAAATATACATAATCATAGTATAACTTTTCCTATCTTCCACGGAAAAATTTAGAACAGAACTTAAAATTTTTTTATGTCTTTGAGAAATTAAGAACTGAAGTGGAAGCTTTTTTTATTTTCTCTGGTAAATTTCAGATATGAGCTAACTTTTTCTCTTCTTTAAGAAAATTTAGAAGAGAACTTGAACATTTTGCACTTCTTCGAGAAAACTCAGAATTAAAGTGTAGCTCCTTATCGTCATGGCGAATATTCACAATCAAAGTATAACTTTTTTCTATCTTCTACGAAAAATTTGGAATAGAACTTGAAGTTTTCTTCACTTCTTTGAGAAAATATGTAATTAAAGCTGAGCCTTTTCTCTTCTTGTAGGAAAAATTCAGAATCGATTTATCTAGGGTTAAATTTAGAACCGAACTTTAAATTTTTTCATCTCTTTGAGAAAAATCTGAAGTGAAATTATAAAAATTTAGAATTAGAGTGAAACTTTTTATCTTTATGGAAGATATACACAATCATAGCATAACTTTTCTTATCTTCAACGTAAAAGTTTAGAACCGAACTTTAAATTTTTATTTCATTTGAGAAATTAAGAAATGAAGTGGAACCTTTTTATTTCCTGAAAAATATAATTGATCTGTAAGTTCTTTGGTAATTCCGAATTGAGCTAACTTTTCACAATCAATGTATAGCTTTTTCTATCTTCTATGGAAAAATTTGGAACAGTACTTTAAATTTCTTATGTCTTTGAGAAAAATCAGAACTGAGGCTGAACTTTTTTATATTCTTTGGAAAAAATAGAATTGATCGGTAACTAATATCTTTTTCACTGGGAAAGTTCTGAAGAGACCTTGAACTTTCACTCACTTCGTTGAGAAAATTTAGAATGAAAGTGGAACTTTTTATCTTCATGGTAAATATTCTCAACTCTGGTATAACTTTTTCTATCTTCTACGGGAAAATTTAGAATAGAACTTTAATTTTTTATGTCTGGGGAATTAAGAAGTGAAGTGGATTCTTTTTATTTTCTCTGGGGAAATTAGAATTGAAGTGTAAGTTCTTTGGTAAAATACAAAATTGAGCTAACTTTTCTGGATCAGAGCATAACTTTTTCTATCTTCTATGAAAAATTGGGAACAGTACATTAAATTTTTTCATCTCTTTGGGAAAAATCTGAACTGAAGTGGTAAATTTTTTTATTTTCTGTGGAAAAAATAGAATTGATCTGTAATTTATTTCTTTTTCATTGAGAAAGATAAGAAGAGAGCTTGAACATTCCCCCACTTCGTTGAGAAAATTTAGAATAAAAGTGGAACTTTTTATCCTCATGGAAAATATTCACAATCATAGTATAACTTTTTCTATCTTCTACGGGAAAATTTAGAATAGAACTTGAAATTTTTTATGTCTTTGGGGAATTAAGAACTGAAGTGGTAGCTTTTTCCCGTTTTTTCGGTAAATTTCAGAATTGAGTTAACTTTTTCTCTTCTTTAAGAAAATTCAGAAGAGAACTTGAACATTTTGCGCTTCTTCGTGAAAACTCAGAATTAAAGTGTAGCTCCTCATCGTCATGGTGAATATTCACGATCAAAGCATAACTTTTTCTATCTTCTAAGAAAAATTTGGAAAAGAACTTTAAATTTTCCATCTCTTTGAGAAAAATCGAATTGAAATTAAGAAAATTTAGAATTAAAATGAAACTCTTTATCTTCCTGCAAAATATTCAAAATCATAGTATAACTTTTCCTATCTTCTATGGAAAAATTTAGAAAACAACTTAAATTTTTTTTTGTCTTTGAGAAATTAAAAACTGAAGTTCAAGCTTTTTTCATTTTCTATGGTAAATTTCAGAATTGAGCTAACTTTTTCTCTTCTTTAAGAAAATTCAGAAGAGAACTTGAACATTTTGCACTTCTTTGAGATAACTCAGAATTAAAGTGTAGCTCCTTATCGTCATGGCGAATATTCACGGTCAAAGTATAACTTTTTTCTATCTTCTACGAAAAATTTGAAATAGAACTTGAAGTTTTCTTCACTTCTTTGAGAAAATATGTAAATAAAGCTGAACTTTTTCTCTTATTGTAGGAAAAATTTAGAATCGATGTATCTAGGGTAAAATTTAGAACCGAACTTTAAATTTCATCATCTCTTTGAGAAAAATCCAAAGTGAAATTATAAAAATTTGGAATTCGAGTGAACCTTTTTATTCTCATGGAAAATATACACAATCATAGAATAACTTTTCCTATCTTCCACGGAAAAATTTAGAACAGATCTTTAAATTTTTATGTCATTTGAGAAATTAAGAACTGAAGTGGAACCCTTTTATTTATTGAAAAATAGAATTGATCTGTAAGTTCTTTGGTAATTCCGAATTGAGATAACTTTTCACAATCAATGTATAACTTTTCCTATCTTCTATGAAAAATTTGGAACAGTACTTTAAATTTTGTATGTCTTTGATAAAAATCAGAACTGAAGCTGAACTTTTTTATATTCTTTGGAAAAAATAGAATTTATCTGTAACTAATTTCTTTCTCATTGAGAAAGTTCAGAAGAGAACTTGAACTTTCCTCCACTACATCGAGAAAATTTAGAATAAAATTGGAACTTTTTATCTTCATGGTAAATATTCACAACTATGGTATAACTTTTTCTATCTTCTACGGGAAGATTTAGAATAGAACTTTAATTTCTTATGTCTGTTGGGAATTAAGAACTGAAGTGGAAGCTTTTTATTTTCTCTGGGGAAATTAGAATTGAAGTGTACGTTCTTTGGTAAAATACAGAATTGAGCTAACTTTCACGATCAGAGTATAACTTTTTCTATCTTCTATGAAAAATTTGGAACATTACTTTAAATTTTTCCATCTCTTTGAGAAAAATCTGAACTGGAGTGATAAATTTTTATTTTCTCTCGAAAAAATAGAATTGATCTGTAACCTATTTCTTTTTAATTGAGAAAGTTCAGAAGAGAACTTGAACTTTACTCCACTTCGTTGAGAAAATTTAGAATAATAAAGGAACTTTTTATCTTTATGGTAAATATTCACAATTATGGTATAACTTTTTCTATCTTCTACGGGAAAATTTAGAATAGAATTTTAATTTTTTATGTCTTTGGGGAATTAAGAACTGAAGTGGAAGCTTTTTATTTTCTCTGGAGAAATTATGATTGAAATGAATTTTCTTTAGTAAAATTTGGAATTGAGCTAACTTTTCATAATCAGAGTATAACTTTTTCTATCTTCTATGAAAAATTTTGAACAGTACTTTAAATTTTTACATCTCTTTGAGAAAAATTTGAACTGAAGAGGTAAATTTTTGTTTTCTTTGGAAAAAATAGAATTGATCTATAATTTTTTTCTTCTCATAGATAAAATTAGAATTAAATTGGGACTTTTTATCTTCATGGAAAATATTCACAATCATAGTATAACTTTTCCTATCTTCAACGCTAAAATTTAAAACAGAGCTTTAAATTTTTTATGACTTTGGGAAAAAGTATAGTGGAGCTCCTTATCGTCATGGTGAAATATTAACGATCAATGTATAACTTTTTCAATCTTCTAAAGAAATTTGTAGGAGAACTATAAATTTATATATTATTTGGGGAAATATCTGAACTGAAGTGGAGCCTTGATTGATGTTGTCGCGTGCAAAAAAGTTATAAAGTAAAGTTGTGCGTGAAAAAGATGAGTACTTCAGGTTGTAAAATTGGTTTAGGAGGGACACTACGTAAAGAACTTTTTCTGAAAAGATATAAAAAAGCCTTTGAAAGGTATTGACTGGTGTTGGGGTATGCAAAAGTCGTAAAGTAAATTTGTGGGTGAAAAACATGAGTAATTCAGGTTGTAAAATGAGTTTAGGAGGGATATTACGTAAAGAACTTGTTCGGAAAAGATTTCATAAAACGTTTTGAAAAGTATTGCTTGGTGTTGGGGTATTCAAAAAGCTGTAAAGTAAAGTTGTGTGTGAAAATAATGAGTACTTCTAGTTGTAAAATTGGTTTAGGAGGGACATTACGTAAAGAACTTGTTCTGAAAAGATAAAATAAAGCCTTTTTGAAAAGTACTACTTGGTTTTGGGTTGTGCAAAAAGCTATGAAGTAAAGTTGTGGGTGAAAAGGATGAGCGCTTCAAGTAGTAAAATTGGTTTAGGAAGGAAATTACGTAAAGAATTTGTTCTGAAAAAATGTAATAAAGCCTTTGAAAAGTATTGCTTGGTGTTGGGTATTCAAAAAGCCATAAAGTAGAGTTGTGGGTGAGAAGAATGAGTACTTCTGTGTCTCAAGTGTGCAAAAAAGTATCAAAAAATGGAGGGCAAAAAGTTTGGGGGCTCTTTGGGGGCCAGGGCACCCTTAGGGGGCCCTGGGGGGCCTCTTAGGGGCCCCGTTGGCCTTTGGAGGGCCCAGGTGATGGTGGCCCTTTGGGGGCCCGGAGGGAGGGGACCTTACGACACTGTTCAAATGGAGCTTGTGTATTATAATGACCACGGAGTTTCACCCAATCATCTTCTAAGATGTCTCAAACTGTTTCGCCCAAAAAATCCATAAAATGTCTCAAACAGTTTCACCCAAATAATCCCCTAAAAGTAATTTCTCCATGCTCCTTTGTTTCGACATCCCTGCGCTGTCACATTTGAAATTCCCAGGAAACCATCTCCCGCGTAAAATATATTCAATCTCTCTTCATCTCTAATGTGTTCCTACTTACACTATTATGGTTTCAATAGAATATTAATTTATCACTGTCACTAAAGACCATTTATCTCTCAGACCTAAAGACCAAAGAAGCCATATTGTTTCTTTATTCCCCTATCATGGATCAATAATTCCCCTCGATTATGCAAATCTGTTGACATCCATCAAAGTGAGAAAAACCATGAAAAAACATTCTCAGTGAGAAAAACCATGAAAACATACATAAATTATGTCCTGTCAGTGTTAGACTTGATTATAGATGGCAGCACGGTGTTCGTACAGTATCTACAGGGGCCTCCCTACTGGAAGAAACTTTCTCGTTGTACCGTTGAATTTGTTCAATTATAGCTGCCGTCGGGTCCGCAATTTTTAAATTTTTAACAAGGTGCGAATTTCTTGTCCACGGCAGGAGCCACAACAAGAACTTCACATACTTAAAAAACGCGGATCTGAGCTTTCTTTTCTCTGGCTCGGGAAAAATTATCCAAAATGGGTTTAAATACAGGAAATGGGGAAGGGCTACTGCTTTCTAAAGTCGAGCCAGAATTAAACGGTTGAAACGGATTTTAGATGAGACTACTCTACTGTAAGCAAAAGCCAGGCGTTTACGGCGATGATCAATAAGAAGGGAGCGGGTAGTTAATAGATCCTTTCCAATTGGTAAACCAAGGTAAATAATTTTCGAGACAGGGACTACAGTTATTTTACTGGTTCATGGCCGTATTTTGGCTTTAAAATACACTTATCCATCTATCTATCTAATTCATCAAAACAACTTTTTTCACAAAATAAGTTTTTAAAAAAAAGTAAAGAACTCCATTAAACCAAAAAAGAACAAAAACAGAATCAATTAATCATACAATTAATTTTTTTGGTGCTGTTTGATAGCTGTTGGCTAAAAAATGAAGTAACGAAATTGGGCTGCCTCTGCCTCAATAGGCCTAACAGTCAAAATAATTTTGTTTTTGAATATAGTCATGTAACACCTTATTTGATTGTTCCTGACAAACTAATTTCAAATAACAATGAAAAATTCGGTACTGTTGCCTTATGCGGACACTGCTATATACTGTATGGGGATTGTCAAACGGGAAATAGTACAGTCAAACGGAGAGACAGATACCCGGCACTAAAACAGTTGTTAGGGTGGAATGCAAAGCGTGGTTTTCAATAAGTTTACAATATTTAAACTGTTGTTTTTTGGGGTTTAGGGGGGAGGGAGAGGTGCCTATTTTAGGTTATGTTATGTATTTATTATATAGTATGCTTTATCCCCCACCCCCATCTCTAATTTGCAAATACTCAGCCCAAATTTGTTTCAAAAATATTATATATTCATCCTATTTGACTGTAGCATTTCCCGTTTGACATTCCACATAATATATAGCAGTGCCCGCATAATGTACCAGTACCAAAAATTCTATGATGTAAATAATTTCCGATATTAATTTTAAGTTCATGCTTATATTCTTACTTTTAAGTAAAACAGCAAAAAAAAAAAAAAATAGAAAACAGTATCATTTGAAAGCTTTAAGTGTTAGTAGTTTTTTTAAGGATAATTTTCATTTTCAGAACTATACAGTAAGTAATTTTAGATCAGGGAGATAAACCTGGAGATGGGAGCCAGAAGATAACTTCATCCTGGTGAAAGAGGAGAATAAAATGAATTTCAAAGTTCTCCCCCTACAAAATTTGTAAACTAGGATTATTCTGCATATTATGAAGTACGAAATTTATTTCTTAGGCTAACATGTTTCCTTATGTAGGAGATCAATCCCATATTTGTCAAAACTCCTATGCCTTCCCAAGGCCAGAATATAATTTGTACTTTACTGAAAAAAATATAAATGTTTTTACTTTTATAACTTTAACAAATCAAATAGTATTAACATTTTGATTACTAAACATCAGTTTTTGTATATTAAGCTGACAATGCATATTCATTTGTATTTTTTTTTAGTAAAGTGCAAATTATGTTCTGGCCTTGGGAAGACATAGGGGTTTTGAGCCCTACTCATGTTAATTTCTGCTTGTTTTCAGTTTGGCTCGGTTATTTATTGTAATTTCTGTTCGTTTTGGGTTTCATTTATTTATCGATAATGATTTGTGGTAGTTTCACGCTTGGTAGATTATTTGATTTTATTTTTGCTAATTTTTGGTTTAATGGACTTCTTTACTTTTTTTTGAAAAATTTATTTTGTGGAAAATTTTTCTTAATTAATTTCTGTTCGGTTTATATTGACATAGTCTTTTCAGGGAAAAAGAACATAATTCTTTAAATCTTTTCGTTTTTTTAAGACTTAATAGTTTGGCCTGCTATTTGTATGCTGGACAAAAATTTTCAACAATTTTTAACAACATACACCCTTTTAAAAATCTATACACAAATAGCAGTGTTTAATTTAGTTTTATACCTCCTCTAGTTGAGTAGTAGGTTTTACTTCCTCCTCTAGTAGGTTCTAGACTTTTGTAGAGTGAGAGAAGGGGGTCATACCCAAACTCTTGTTTGTGGTGTTTTTTGTTCGTTTCAAGCCTGATTTGCATATTAAATTTAAGTTTCACATGTTTTAATATATATTTATTAATTTACGTCAATATAAACTGTACGCTTGGTTTCAATGATTTCATATTTAATATCTGTTAATTTTGGGTTTCATTTATTATTAAAGAGGGATTTTTGCTCATGCCGTATTGGTGCTTTAACATGCACTTGCGCAGGTAGATCCAAATTTTATAATTGCCTTTAATCGCATATGAAAAACTTATATTTTTTTAAGTTTTTTTTAAATTAATTTTTGTTCGTTTTTGATTGCAAAAATTTCAAGTTTTTAAAAATTCCTTATTTCGAAATCAAACCTAAAAAAAAAAAAAATCAAATATTCATCAAAGTATCAAAACTGAAATCAAAGTAACAATATCAAAGTAAAAAATGGGTTTGTGTCAACCTCGGAATTTTTAATATTTGATGTTTGAACTATTTTTTAACAAAATTGCTATCTCAAAATTTTTATCGGATGGGCTTGAGGAAAAAGGGCATGGGGGACTAGATTAACCTTCAGTCTCTTTTGCCTCTTTAAAAGTGAACTAGAGCTTTATATGTTCAATCAATGAGCCCTCTCTGAAGTTTATAAAAGTATCCCCTCTATAAGAACCATATATATCCCCAGAGTATAACTTACTACACCTATCCCTGGGCCCTGGGGATTGTGTCAACCCTCGAGTTTTAATATCTGATGGTTGAAATATTTTTAGCAAAATGGTCACCTGAAATTTTTATCGGATGGGTTTATCCATCCGATACACTCAAAGGCGTGGAGGGTGGAATGGGCTAGTTGCCCTCTGATCTTTTTTCACTCCGAGGAAATGAACTACAACTTTTAATTTCTATTCAAATCAACCCTCTCTGAAGTTTATACGAGTATACCTTCCATATGAACCATATATATCCCAGAGCAATACTTACAACTCCTTCCCCGGCCCTGGGGGGGAGGGTTGTTTCGACACGGGAGTTTTTATTATCTGATCTTTGAACTATTTTTAACGAAATGACGATACGTAAAGGAGTTTTTGTTATATGATCTTTGAACTATTTTTAACAAAACGGCTACCTAAAACTTTTTATCAGATTTATTTGGGAAAAAGAGGCTAGGGGGCCAGATGCCCTCTGATCACTTTTGACTGTTAAAAAGGGCACTAGAACTCTCGATTTCCAATCGAATGAGCCCCCTTTGAAGTTTATACGACGACCCCTTCTATATGAATTGCTCTGGGAAAAAAACAAGTGGAGTGTGGGGGGAGGCTAGCTGCCCTCCAATCACTTTTGACTCTTAAAAAGTGTATTACAGCTTTCAATTTCCAATCAAATGAGCCCTCTGTGAATTTTATGCGAGCATCCCTTCTATAACAACCATATATGCCCCCAGGGCATAATTTACAGTGCCTAACCCCCCGAGCACTGCGGGGCTGTGTCGACACCGGAGATTTTGTTATCAAAACATTGAACTATTTTTAACAAAATGTCTGTCTCAAAATTTTTATCTGATGGGTTTTGAAAAAGAAGGCGTGGGGGGAGGGGAGGAGGGCTAGTTGCCCTCGGATCTCTTTTGACTATTAAAAAGTTAGCTCGAACTTTCAATTTCCAATCAAATCAGCCCTCTCTGAACTTCATACGAGCATCCCTTTCATACGAGCAATATATGCCCAAGGGCATAACTTACAACGCCTGCCCCCGGGCCCTGAAGGGTTGTGACGACACCTAAGTTTTTGTTATCTGACTTTTGAGAAATTGTTAACTTTATGACTATCTCAAAACTTTTATTGGATGTATTTGGGGAAAAAGGGGCGTGGGGGGGGCTAGTTGCGCCCAATCTCTTTTGACTAAAAAAAAACTTAACTAGAACTTTCAATTTCCAATCAAATGAGCCATAGCTGAATTTTTTACGAGCATTCCTTCAATAAAAACCATATATTCCCCCAGGGCATAACTTACAACACCTGCCCTCGGGCCCTGGGATGCTGTGTTGACCCCTGAGTTTTCTTTATATGATCTTTGAACTATTTAAAAAAAAGCTATCTCAAATTTCTTATCGGATGGGATTGAGGAAAAATGGGCGCGGAGGGGAGGGGGGCTAGGTGCCCTCTAATCTCTTTTGACTCTTAAAGAGTGAACTAGAACTCTCAATTTCCAATCAAATGAACCCTCCTTGAAGTTTATACGAGCATCCCTTCCATAAGACCCATATATGCCCCCAGGGCATAACTTACAACGCCTGCCCCTGGGCCCTAGTGGGTTGTGTCGACACCGAAATTTTTGTTATATGATCTTTGAAATATTTTTTTACAAAGTAGCTATCTTAAAATTTTTATTGGATACATTTGGGAAAAAGGGTTTGGGGGGGGCTGGTTACCCTCCAATATCTTTTGAAGCTTAATAAGTTAACTAGAACTTTCAATTTCCGATCAAATGAGCCCTCTCTGAAGTTTATACGAGTATACCTTCCACAAGAACCATATATGCCCCCAAGGCATAAATTATAACCCTTGCCCCTGAAGACTGTGGGGTGCGTGTCCTGTTCAAACATATAATTTCCAGAACTTTCAAACGTTGATCAAAATGGCTATATCAAAATTTTGATTGGATGTGTTTGGGGAAATGGCGGGCGTGGAAGGGGTATCAGTTGCCTTAGAATCACTTTCGACTATCAAAACGGGAACTAGCCATTTAAATTTCCAATCGAATGAACCCTTTCTGAAGTTTTTACGACAACGTTGTCTATACAAAACCTTACAT
Source organism: Artemia sp. Qi Xiang Cuo (assembly GCF_049724085.1). Classification (NCBI taxonomy): domain Eukaryota; kingdom Metazoa; phylum Arthropoda; class Branchiopoda; order Anostraca; family Artemiidae; genus Artemia; species Artemia sp. Qi Xiang Cuo. The sequence goes on from NC_142810.1 coordinate 50,325,376, forward strand.
TCCCCCAGGCTATAGCTTAGAACCCTTGCCCTGACGGCTGTTGGGGAGTTGTCATCCTCAAAGACCTAATTTCCAAAACTTAAAACTACGTTTAATAAAATGGCTGTCTCAAAATTTTTATTGGATGTGTTTTGGGAAAAGGTGGGCGTGAGAGGGGGGCTCGTTGCCCTCAAATCACTTTCGACTATTAAAATGGGCACTTGCCCTTTGAATTTCCAATCGAATGAGCCTTTTTTGAAGTTTTTACGACAACACCTTCTATAAAAACCTTATATGCCCCTAGGGTATAACTCACAACCCTTGCCTTGAGGGTTGTGAGGGAGTGTCCTCCTCGAAAACACATTTTCTATTTGGAAATCAACTATGCTGAACAAAATGGCTGTCTCAAAATTTTGATTGGTTGTGTTTGTGGAAATGATGGGTGTGGGGGAGGGGGCTAGATAACCTCCAATCACTTTCGACTATTAAAAAGGGCACTAGCCCTTTGAATTTCCAATCGAATGAGCCTGTTTTGAAGTTTCTACGACAACGCCTTCTATAAAAACCTTATATGCCCCAGGGCATAACTTAAAATCCTTGCCCTGAAGGTTTTGGGGATAGTCCTCCTCAAAAACATATTTTCTATCTGGAAATCAACTATGCTGAACAAAATGGCTATCTCAAAATTTTGACTGGATGTGTTTGGGGGAATGATGGGCGTGGAGAGGCTAGTTGCCCTCCAATCACTTTCGACTATTAAAAAGAGCACTAGAACTCTCGATTTCCAATCGAATGAACCCCCTTTGAAGTTTCTACGACGACCCCTTCCATATGAAGTGCCTCTGGGAAGAAAAATAATAAAACATTGGAGCCGTAGGGCCTTTACTATACGTAGCGCTATAGCGTTGCCTCTGAGATGTCAAGCCTTCCAATCACTTTTGACTATTAAAAAGCGCACTAGCCTTTTTAATTTCACTCGCTTGAGCCCTTTTCGAGTTTCTACGACAACGCTTTCTATAAACATCATATACACTCAAAGGGCATAACTTACAGCCCTTGTCCTGAGGGCTGTGAGGGGGTTGTCATCCTAAAAGACCTAATTTCCAGAACTTTCAACTACGTTAAAAAAATGGCTATCTCAAAATTTTGATTGAAAGCGTTTGGGGAAATGGTGAGCGTGAGAGGGGTGTTAGTTGCTCTCCAATCGCTTTTAACTATTATAAAAGGCACTAGCCCTTTCAATTTCCAACCGAATGAGCCCTTTTGAAGTTCCTACAACAACGTATTCAATAAAAATCTTATATTCTCCCAGGGCATAACTTACAACCCTTGCCCTGAGGAATGGGGGGGGGGGTGTCATCCTCAAGGACCTAATTTCTGGAACTTTTCAACTATGTTGAAAAAATTGCTATTTCAAAATTTTGATTGGGTGTTTTTGGGGAAATAGTGGGCGTGAAAGGAGGGTTAGTTGCCCTCCAATCACTTCCGACTAATAAAAATAGCACTAGTCCTTTCATTTTCCAATCGAATGAGCCCTTTCTGAAGTTTCTACCAAAACACTTCCAATATAAAATCTTATATGCCCCAAGGCATAACTTACAACCCTTGACCTGATGGCTGTGAGGGGGTTGCCATCCTCAAAGACATGATTTCCGGTCCTTTCAACTACGTTGAACAAAATGGCTATCTAAAATTTTTTATTGGATGTGCTTGGGGAAATGGTGGGTTTGTGAGGGGGGTTAGTTGCCTTTAAATCACTTTCGACTTTTAAAAAGGGCACTAACCATTTAAATGTTCAATCAAATTAGCCCTTTTTGAAGTTTCTACGACAACGCTTTCTATAAAAAATCTTATATGCCTCCAGAGCTTAACTTACAACCCTTGCCCTGAGGGTTTTTTTTGGGGGGGGGGGGGGAAGGTTGTCATCCTCAAAGACCTAATTTCCAGAACTTTCAACAAGGTTGAACAGAATGGCTATCTCAAAATGTTTATTGTATGTGTTTGGGGAAAAGGTGGTCGTGAGAGAGGGTTAGTCGCCATCCAATCCCTTTCGACTATTAAAAAGGGCCCTAGCCCTTTGAATTTCAAATTGAACGGGTCTTTTTTGAAGTTTCTACGACAACGCTTTCTAGAACCTTATATGCCCCCAGGGCATAACTTACAACCCTTGCCTTGAGGGCTATGGGGAGTGTCCTCCTCAAAAACATAATTTATATCTGAAAATCAACTATGCTGAACAAAATGGCTATCTCAAATTTTGATTGGATTTGTTTGGGGAAATGGTGGGGGTGTAAAGGGTGTTAGTTGCCTTCCAATCACTTTCGACTATTGTAAAGGGCACAAGCAACTCCTATTTCCAATCAAATGAGCCCTTTTCGAAGTATCTACGACAAATCCTTTGATACGAAGTGCCCTGGTCTAAGACCAAGAAAAAAAAATACATTGTGCCCGCATCGTTCTTTACTTAGGCAGCGCTATTGCTGCCTATGATAACCGATAATGGTGTCAATTGAATTGTGGTGCATTTACTCCCCATGATTAAAAAAAACACCTTATCAGATCAAATTAAAGTAATATTTATTACAGGTCAAATTATTACATTATTATTATGTTACATATTGAATTATTGCAAACCAAAGTAAAGAATCAAATAAGGATCATTAATTGCAGTTGAGTCTGGTAAAAATATCTTTAATAGGCTATTCTGAATAACACGGTTTTCCTGCCTCTTATAGTCAGATAGGGTTTTCCCCAGTATTTCATAATCATCTTTTGTTGGATTGTAACCGATTTAAACGATGTCACGTCTAAAATAATTACTGACGATTTTTTCAGTAGCAGAAAATCTCTCAGCTCTTCATTTTTTTTAGTTTTAAATTGTAAAAGACATGCATGATTGCACACAGATATTTTATTTTTTCAACTCCTCATAAACTTTATAATCTGCCTGAAAACCTAGCTGTTCTTGGTCTACAGCTTTTATGATAACTTCTAGGAATACAAAATTAGCTGTATTAAAATTCTAAAAAACATACCAAATTATTTACATTCTCTTTCACAACGAATAGTGACAAATCAGTATCAGAAAGTACGAAATCAGCTTTTGTTTTTCTGTCCCTAGATCATCAATAATTCTGTTATCACGATTCGTACTTAAAAATAACCGTAACACTATCAATTTTGGTCTCGATTGTCTAAATTTTCTTATCCGAGAAGACACAGACCCCAACAGTCTCCAAGTCAAATGAATAAATTGGACTCAAAAACGGGTGTCTAGTGTACCCTACTAGCTGGTTTAGGAAAAGCTTTTCACCCATGCAATTTAAAAGGTTCTATTGTAACTGAACCCCCGTGTAACTGAACGCCATGCAATTGATTCCCTGTAACTGAACCACCGTGTAACTGAACCACCGTGCAACTGAACCCCCGTATAACCGAACCCCTGTGCATTTGAACCCCCGTGCAACTGAGCCCCCGCGCAACTGAACCCTCGTGCTACTGAACTCTCATGCAACTGAACCCCATTTAACTGAACCCTCGTGCAACTGAACCCCCGTGCAACTCAACCCCCGTGTAACTCAACCCCATTTAACTAAACCCCCTTGTAACTGAATCCCCATGTAACTGAACCCCCGTGCAACTGCACCCCCATGCAACTGAACCCTCGTGCTACTGACCCTCATGCAACTGAACCCCCTTTAGCTGAACCCTCGTGCGACTCAACCGCCGTACGACTCAACCCCATTTAACTAAACCCCCGTGTAACTGAACCCCCATGTAACTGCAACTGTGTGTAACCATGTAACCATGTAACTGCGTGTTAACAGAACACAACTGATTAGCGAAAAGTGATGAAAGAGAGGGGTTATACCGAACTCTCAGATACCAGTCTTGGGAGACATTTGCCAGTTTATAAGTGACCGTGGAATTCCTGTGTTGTTTTAAAGTCACTTTTCTGCGAATAGGCAGCGTGGCGGCAGAGTGCACCTGGCGACGATAAATCACACCAGTCCAGTTTTTGTCAGGAAAAAATTACTCAGTGATAATGTATTGCTCCTGCTAGCATTATGCGCTTCTAGATCCGGGCCTAGGGACCTAGTGGTAAATCCAGGCCTGAGCGTGCACATATTTCCTTTTGGTGAATTGACTTTCCCTTTAAGCACTCTCTGAAAGTTCCAACATAATACACAAATCCCTTTTTGAGATATGCCATTTTGAAAATCTGCATGCACATAGTGTCTTTTGATTTAGTTCAAGTTCCACCTCAAATACCTCATTCTGTCAAATTTTCAACTTGATATGCGTAGCCTTAATAGTGCTAGTTTAATTTTTTTTTTTTCTTCTTTTTTTTCTTTTTTTTTCGAGTGTATGTTTTAAGGATGATATGTGATATTTCTCACTTGCGATTTCTAGAGTGTAATCCTGTTAGAGTAGGAGATGTTCTTTATGTTGATTCAGTTCAAGTGCTGATTTTTCCCCGTAAAGAGATAGTTTTTTATGTGGATGTAGAGCTTTATAATAATGGATTTGCAGCCATCGTAAACAAACCTTCGGGTTTTTATAGATGGCCGCTGTAAATTTGTTTGTATTTTTTTATGTTAAATAAATTAATTTGAATTTGAAAAAAATTAATAGTAGCAGAGGTCGTAGTAGGAGCAGTAGAAGTAATAAGTGTTGAATTAGTAGTAGTAGTAGCAGTATTAATAGCAGTAGTAGCAGGTAGATGTCGCAGAAGTTTCATCTTGATACGCTAAGCTGTTCCAAAAAAAAATTCTGATACACCTGTATCAGCAATCTGTATGTTATTGCAAGTTACCAATTGTTAAAATTTAAGGTTTTTATAGAAGGGATGATTGTAAAAACTTTGGAGGAGGCTCATTGGATTGAAAATTGAAAGTTCAAGTTCAATTTCGAAGAATCAAAGGTAATCACAGGACAATCAGCCTTTCCCTATTAACCGACACCCCCCCCCCCCAAATAGATCCGATCAAAATAAAAATGTGGCATCTAATCTTATGTGGCATCTAATCAGGACAAAAATCAAGAAGCAGGATAACTCAAAGGTAGAGATAGCAAAGGATTATGAACATGGGCGTACGTAGCTTCTTGTCTAGGGGTGGGGGCGGCAGCCGATTCTGTGATGAAGGGCGGGGGGGGGGGAGAGCTGAAGTTATATAGGCAGTTCACAAAACCTTATACTGCCAGCAAGTTCTATCGTACCTATGAAATTTTTATTAAATTAATCACCAAAAATCATCAATAAGCTTGAGCATTAATCTCCTTGAATTATAGCTAAAAATTTCCAAGACATTATGGATAATTGCTTCTTGTTAAACTCTTGTTCTGTTATTCCAGCTGTTCATTTCCAGATTTTTCAACCATCTATCTTTAATCAACTGCTTTTTTAGCCATCTACCTTTTTTCAACTGCTTTTTCAACCATCTGCTTTTTCAGCCATATATAATGTCAATCAATCAATCAATCAATCATTTTATTAATACTAAACTGTATTACAAACGTAAAGAAAAATTATTTGGCCCAAGAAGCGGCTTGTTGTGGGCCTTACAACACAATAATAAAGTACTAAAACAACCATATATATAACTATAAATAAAACAATATATATTAAATATATATTAAAGGTAATAAACAATATCATACAGTAAAAAAAAAAAATAATAATAACGATACATAAGGGAATAATAAAAAGGAGAAATACTAGGAAAAGAGAAAACAGGGAACATAAACGAAGGAGAGAGAAATTGCTAAACTGGAAAGATACGACGAATAACTGCCTTTGCAGACAGAAATAACGGGACATCCGGTGAGATTGAATTCCATAATTGAATTGATTTATAAACAGGAGACCTCTGGGCTGCTGTAGATGAATGTTTGGGCAAAATAAATCTACGAGAAGAACTACGTAAAAAAGTAGAGTACCTACCTGAGCCTGTCCGTGAAAAAAATTGCTGTAGAGGCGGTGGAAGTGTACCTAGAAAAGCAGAATGTGCTAAATAAAGATTACTTTTACTCACAATGCGATCAAGCGGAGCTATTCCAGTATCATTATAAAGATCAGAGGAAGGGTAAAGCCGAGGGAGAAGAAAAGTAGCCTTCACTGCCCTATTTTGGCCTCTTTGAAGTGAGCAGAGAAGAGATTTATTAGTATTACCCCAGACAGAGCAGCAATAAGAAAGGTAAGGAAAAATAAAAGCATAATAAAGAGAAAGCATAACATCTGGGGGAAGAAATGAGTTAACCCGGTGCAACATTGAAGACTGGCGGAAGATGAGGGAACCGGTGTGAGTTATATGAGGCTTAAAAGAGAGAAAACAGTCAAGATACACACCAAGAAATTTCACCATAGCAGCTTGCGGTATAACATCATTCCCATAAGTCAGGATGATTGGCACCCTCACGTCTCTCATACGATAAGGGGTCCTGAAGTGTACAATGGCACTCTTTTGGCTGTTGAGAGTCATACCATTTGACCAGCACCAATATTTTATTTTATCAAGAAGAGCTTGGGCTAGGGAAGTGGCAGATGACAGGTCTACTGCAGCAGTGAAAAAGTTACAGTCATCAGCAAAAAGAATAGGGTGCACAACAGGATGAAGACCATCAACAAGATCATTAATGTAAATTAAAAACAAAATTGGTCCAAGCACATAGCCCTGTGGGACACCCTTCAATATAGGCAAAGTGGTGGAAGAATTACCATTAACTGAAACATACTTAGACCTTCCCGACAGATAAGACCTTAACCTTTCTAGTGGGACTCCATATACTTCAATTAAAGATAGTTAAGACAAAACAATAGAGTGGTCAACCATATCAAAGGCCTTTGAAAAGTCAAGAAATAGACAAAAAAAAAAAGCCCTTGTTCAGATTAACACGCACAAACTCTGTTGCGTCTGAAAGTGCATACGAGGTAGAGAAAGTGGCACAAAAACCATACTGATGGTTAGTTATGAGAGAATTTTCTGCAGTCGTGTTAGTACTAAAAACAAATGAAGAAAGTCTACAATACAATACTCTTTCAACAACCTTAGAGATGACAGGAAGAAGAGAAATGGGTCTATAATTTGAAATTAGAGATGAATCACCTTTTTTATGTAAAGGCAAAACATTAGCAACTTTAAATAAATGAGGGAAAACACCAGAGGAAAGAGAGAGGTTAGTTATGTATGAGATGGGGTTAGAAACAAACTGACCAATTTTTTTAAGAACATTATTGCTCAAACCAAAACCATCAACTGAACGGCTACTTGGAAGCTGGGAAATAATACTATAAATCTCAATATCACTGCATGGGGAAAGGAAAAATGACTTTCTGTAAATTTGAATTTTAGGGGGGCAGCTACCCCCTCTGCCCTCCCCTCTGTACGCCCATAGCTATGAAGTCTAGCCTGAACTTAAGCAGCGCAATAGGGCTGCCTAAGTAAAGAGCGATATGGGCACAATTTATTTTTATTTTTTTTTTTTAGGCCAGGGCACTTCGTATCGAAGAAGTTGTCGTAGTAACTTCGAAAAGGGCTCATTTGATTGAAAATTGAAGGGACGAGTGTTCTTTTTTAACAGTCAAAAGTGATTGGAGGGCAACCAACCCAACCTCCCACACCCATCATTTCGCAAAACACATCCTGCCAAAACTTTGAGATAGCCATTTTCATCAACGTAGTTTAAAGGTCTGGAAATTATGTCTTTGAGGATAGCAATTTCCCCTCCAGAGCCCTCAGGGCTAGGATTGTAAGTTATACCATGTGGGCATATAAGGTTTTTAAAGAAAGGGTGGTCATATAAGCTTCGGAAAGAGCTTATTGAAATAGTAATCAGAAGTTCTAGTGCCCTTTTTAAGACTCAAAATCATCGGAGGGTAGGCCTAAACATTCCTCCTCAAACATCGTATTTTCCCGAGCGTATCAGATAGAAATTTTGAGATGGCCGTTTGTTGTCGTAGAAACTTCAAAAGGGGATTATTGGATTGGAAATTGCAAGAGCTGTAGTCAAAAGTGATCGGAGGACAAGACCACTCCCCCCTCACCCCAATCATTTCCCAAAACACTTCCGATCTAATATTTGAGGTAACCATTTTGTTCAGCGTAGTTTATACGTCTGGAAACTATGTCTTTGATGATGAAAACCCCCATAGCCCTCAGCGCAAGCGTTGTAAGTTATATCCTGAGGGCATATATGACTTTTATAGAAAGAGTGGTCATATAATCTTCGGAGGGGGCTCATTGGATTGGAAATCAAGAAGTTCTAGTGCCCTATTTTAAGAGTTAAAGTGATCGGATGGCAGCCATCAACGTCGGACAAACATTTTTTTCTGAGGGGGGAGGGGGGGGGGGGTCAACCCCTTAACCTCTCCTGATATGGCTTTGCCTTTGGGGTTGACAGAATCCCCCAATGTCTGGGGGTAAGGGTTGTAAGCTATGCCCCAGGAGCATATGAGATTTTTATGGAAGGGGTGGTCGTAGGAACTTCAGAAGACGCTACTTTGATCAGAAATGTATAGTTCTAGTTCCCCTAAAAGATTCAAAAGTGATGAAGAGCAACTAACCCCTCCCCCTCCCTAATATTCTCTTTTCCTGAAATTGTGAGACAGCAATTTTGTACATATTGTCTTAAAAATCATGTGACAATGTCTATATGGTTGACAAGGGTTGTAAAGTATTCCCCGGGGCATATAAGGTTCTTTTGGAACGGGTGGTCATATAAACTTTGGATCAGTTGGAGCTTATTTGATTGGAAGTCAGAGTTTTAATGCCCTTTTTATGAGTCAAAAGTGAATGGAGGGCAATCAGTCCCCCTCACTCAAGCCTATCATTCTCCAAAACAAATTCAATTGAATTTTAAGAGCGCCATTTTGTTCAGTAGTGTTGAAAGGTCCAGTAAATATGTCTTAGGGGACGGAAACCACTCCACAGTCCTCAGGGCAAGGGCTGTAAATTAGGCAATTCGTTCATTGTTAAACATGTATATCCTAAATATATCAATATCAAGTTATATATTTGGACATCATGGGGGTAGGGGGGCAAATGACTTTTGTCATCTCTATGGATGAAAATTCTTAACTGAACGTTTTAAATCCCCTGTTTTGCACAATCATTCAGCCACCCTGAAGCCACCAGAATACCCTGAAGCCACCTTCATAAGTGAAAATTCAAAATCACGCTTTGAAAAGGACAGCCCAAATTAAAACATCTCATTTATTTAATAAAATTTGTATGAAAAAAATCATCTAAAACTCTTAAAGATACCCTACGCGTAATGAAATACCCTTAGGGCTTCTTGTCGAAGAAACTAAGTTGCACATACCATTCAAGAAAGTTTAAGCGAAGTAGGGAACAAAACTTATATTCAACGCCCGATTTTAATAGAAACTCATGTTTACTTCTTTATTTTTATCGCCTAAGTTAGATAAAGATCTTATTAAAGCCTAATATATAGTACATACAAATACATAAATAGTGTATATTAAAAAGTTGTCAAGTAAAAATAAAATGAAAAACGAACTGAAATTAACAAAAAAAAAAAGTTATTACGAGAATTGAAGAGCGAAGTCGGGATTCCTTTTACAGTTCTTGTTTATAGTTATCCCTCCCAGTCTTTGAAAGGACTTTTACACGCTGTCATAATAAGATAAGATTTTTTCATTGTCAATAAACATACAATAATACACTATTGTTGGAATATTGTAAGTGTTCAGGTATCTTATTGTACTATACATTATATAGATCAAATCAGTTATATTCTAGACCTAAGACGCACAAACAAATTGTTTACATCCTAAATGGCATTTATTAAGTTAAAGAAAATGTAGTATGTTGTATTTAAGTGAAATCTGTGGTAACTAAAAATAGTTATGTATAATTTATCCAAGGCAGTCCTAACCCCGGAAGATAAATATTAAATCAACCACACCATCAAAGAATTAAATTATTAATGGGAATTAAATTGAAAATCAAATTTATCATATATTATGTTTAAGAGGTAATTACTTGGCAAAAAAAAAAAAAAAAAAAAAAAAAAAAAAAAAAAAAAAAAAAAAAACTGTCGTCCTAATCCAGAAATTGAGACAAATGTGCACTTGAACGAGGCTTTCACCTTACCCATCTATCCAACTACCTAGGACCAAACAGTATACCCGAACCATCAACCAAATAGAAATGTCCAAATTCACGCACAGTCGTCATCAATAATTGTAAGTCGTTTTTACAAGCAAAAGCACCTTAAATTTAGCAAAATATTTCCAAGTAGAACCTTCCATTTAGGGCTCATCAGAAGAAATACCACTTGCCTTAACGGGTTTCGAGGCTTTACTTTCTTTACCCGGCACGGTGGAGCCTCTACCATAAGATCTATATGGTAACCCTATGTCAGGTAAAACTTGTGAAATACATGCATACTAGTCAAGCTATTAAAAAATACATACAAAAAATATTTCAATGTTTCTTTAATAAAATCCCAGAGGTCACTGAGCTGAGACCATTCTGGAACAAATGAAGACTATTCCAGATGTGTCTTTTATTGGTATCTGGAACCAATTACCAATTTAAAGATCCTTAAGCTTTCTTGAAAACATCTACAAACTCAAAATTCCAAAAAAGAAAAGCGCAAGAGAAATTATATTAAAATATCATTCAGTATTTCTTTACAATTTTTTGTATATTTACTTAAAAGTTCATGATACATAAAACAAAATTTATTGAATTGCCAACTAATTTTTTTTGGCAGAAAAACCTCTTAGGATCAATTTTTCGCTCAGGTTTTTATATATATTTTTAAAATCTGTGAACTTAGTGCATATTTTTGCATACCCAAATAATTGGGAATAATAAGCCGAATAAGTGATATTAGAATGAATATTACTTTCAAGGAATGGAAAATTAATTACTTCAAAATTAAAATCATCTGTTTTATTATATAATTTAAAAACTAATTTATTATTGTTTGAAATATTAATATTTAAATCCAAGAAATGGTCGGAGTGTCCTATCCCATAGGTAGGCTCAAGAATTAACTCTTGTGAATAAATATTTTTTGAAATCTCCATAAACTCTGCCCAATTTATTACTAAGAAATCGTCCAGATATCTTTTATTATTTGAAAGGTTATATTTTACATTGCTTGGGCTATTTTTATTTATCATATATTCGTATTCTAATTGACTTAAAAACAGGTCTGCTATGAATGGACTCGCATTCCCACCCATAGGAATACCTACAGTTTGTTTATATAAATTCCCATTAAATCTTATAAATGTATTAAATAGAACAAATTCCAATAAATCGCATACCATATCCAAGCTATAACATCTTGAATTAATAGTACTTCTAAAGAAATTCGTCCATCGGGCTTTTTTATTAAAAGAATCAATTTTCTAAAATCTGATATTAGACAAAATAAAAGATTTTTTAATGACCATTTTAAATATTTCGAATACTAAATTTAGAGACAAATTTGTGTACAAAGTAGTAAAATCAAATGAATCGACTCTTTTAGCTCAAACATTAGCCAAAGAATCTATCACTTGTAACGAGTTATTAACACTCCAATATGGGTTAAAGTTATAAATTTTTTTAATTCCGGAGCAATATGCTTTAAATTTATTTCTAATTTCTCCTAAAATTAAAGATAGGTCAGTAGCCGCAATTCTGGTTGGACACCTTGCTGCCCCAGCAATAAAACGTGGTTTTGGTGGATTTTTATGAAATTGTATCGTCCAATATAAGAAAGGAAACTTTTCATTATCATTTATTTTAATATTGAATTTTTTCAAAATTCTTTCTTCTATATTTTCAATTAAATTATTATCCTCTATATGGGCCTTTTCGTATGTATTTGTCGCTTGTAACTCTTTTGATAAAATATCACAATAGAGTTTCTGACAAATTATAGCAAAAGTATTGCTAGCTTTATCAACTGGTACAATTATAAATTCATTCTGTATATTAACAATTGCTTGTTTCATATTGGCATTATAAAATATTGAATTTTTCACAGAATCTGTTGGTCAAACTAAAAGAGACGATGCATATTATAAGGGGTATAAAAAGAGAAGTTTATCGTCTTTAAGACAAGAAGAAAAAGAGAGAAAAGAAAATAACAATGATGAATTAAAAACAAATTGATATCCTTGAAATCAGACATGGCTTCACATTTGGTAATAAGACATAACCCTAAAGAAACCAATTGAGGTTGTATGCACAGAATGACCCATAAATAATGGCAGAATCAGAAGCATATTCGAACTACTTGAAATTTGATGTTCCAAAAGTAAAATATTTAGAGTTGGAACAACTCTTGCTAAAACAGAGAGTACTGTGGTAACCATCCAATTAAGCAGAAATAATTTAGTATGAAATAAAACATTTATAACGAAAAAAAAACAAATGGCTACGTTTCGAAATACCAATGTTTAATAAGATTAAATAAAAAAACAAGTTTTTTTAACTGAAAGTAAGGAGCGACATTAAAACTTAAAAAGAACAGAAATTATTCCGTATATGAAAGGGGCTGTCCCCTCCTCAACGCTTCGCTCTTTACGCTAAAGTTTTTTATTGTTTTAAAAAATAAATTGTAAGACAGAGTCAAACTTTAGCGTAAAGAGCGAGGCGTTGAGGAGGGGAGAGCCCCTTTCATATACGGAATAATTTCTGTTTGTTTTAAGTTTATAGTCGCTCCTTACTTTCAGTTTAAGAAACTTGTTTTTTTTATTTAATTTCTGATTGTTTTTAGTTAATGCAGCATTTATTTTGGCTCGCCGTAATTGAATAATTAAACAAAATTTTCATTAAAATTTTAATTTTCTTTTGGTTAATGGATGTCTTTAAATTTGGTTCTGACGTAATTTACAAATTAACTTACGTAACGAACTTCTATATTCGTATATTTTTCTTCTGGCAAAAAATAAAAAGTTGCAGATTTTTGCAGATATGAGCTTGAAACCTATGTTATAGGGTTTTCTGATACGCTGAATCTGACGGTGTGATTTTCATTAAAAAATTTTCACTTTTAGGGGATGTTTCCCCCTCTTTAAAAAATCAGGTGAGTTTTCTGAGGCTCGTAGCCTTTGATGAGTAATACTAAATTTAATAAAATTCATGTCTTTAGAATCAGCATTATGAGCCCATTCTTTTGATACATTTATTGACATCAAAGTTCCGTTGTTAAAAGTTTCGATTACTATTGAGCCGTATCACTTGTTTTTTTCTATTGTTTTTTTTTATTACGTATATGTTATTACGGTTCTCCCCTTAGTCAATACCACGCTCTTTACGTTAAAAGTTAAAAAAATTTTAATTCACAAACCCCTGAATCACAAAGGCCGTTTAATTTGAATAGATAGCTCTTTTGAAAGCACTAAAAAAAACTCTAGCGTAAAGAGCGAAGTATAAACTTGGGGGAGAACCCCCTCATATAAGTAATAATTTCTGTTCATTTTAAGTTCTAATGTTGCTTCTTACTTTCAGTTGAAAGTACTTGTTTTTTTTAAATTTAATTTCTGATCGTTTTTTAAATAATGCTTGGAAATCCGGCGCCCCCTTCATAGAAATGTCCCTTACCCCAAAGAAACATCCTCCACGGAAAGATTCTCCCGAGTAACCCCTCCTCCAGCCCCCTCCCCCCACCAGAAAAAAAATTCTTCCTGAAAATGTCTGTATACTTCCCAATAACCAATACAATATGTAAGCATTGGGCAAAGTTCATAACTTGCAGCCCTTCCCCTGGGAACTGTGGGGAATTAAGTCGTCGTAAAAGACATATTTATTAGATTTTCGACTATGCTAAACACAATGGCTATCTCAAAATTTTCATTGGGTGACTTTGAGAAAAAAATGAGCGTGGGAGGGGGCCTAGTTGCCCTCCATTTTTTTTGGTAACTTAAAAAGTGAACTATAACTTTTAATTTCCGTTACAATGAGCCCTCTTACGATATTCTAGGACCACTGGGTCAATACGATTACCCCTGGGAAAAAAAAAAAAATAAAAAAACAAAAAAAAAACCATCCGTGATCTTTCTTCTGGCAAAAAATGCAAAATTCCAAATTTTTTTATATAGGAGCTTTAAACCTCTGCAGTAGGGTTATCTGATACGCTGAATATGATGGTGTGAATTTCATTAAGGTTCTATAACTTTTTGGGGATCTTTTCCCCCTTTTTTTTAAAAATCAGCCGAATTTGCTCTGGCACGTAACTTTTGATCGGTAAAAGTAAACTTAATGACACTTATATATTTGACATCAGAATTAAAATCTGATTCTTTTGATGTATCTATTGGTACCAAAATTCCGTTTTTTAGAGTTTCGGTTACCATTGAGCCGGGTCGCTCCTTACTTACAGTTCGTTACCACGAACTGTTTGATAAGAAAAAACATCCCGTATATAAGGTTTAAAAAGCAACCGCTTTCGTGGCTATATGAGGTTTACTAACCGCTTTCGTGGCTAAGTGCGTAAATTGGTGGGTTTTGATGTGGTTGACTTTTATTAAATAACGTTAGATTTCTGGGACCGAGGGCACACTAATCTATTCGCCGGGCTAAGCTCTGTCCGTTTATTTTAGGAATACCTTGAAATATTTTTGGAATATTGTAAGTACTCAAGTATCTTATTGTACTCTACTTTATCGTAGAATTCTTAAGATTGTTGACTATCTGGGACTATTAGTCACCGTGGCTTGCGTGCCAGAACTTAAATAGTATATTGCATTAATTAAAGGATTGTATTATAGCCCACCTCTATACAACCTTATTTAAGCTTCTCGATTAAGTCCCAGTATATGTACGCCTCAGATAATTAGTCAGGCCAAGGCCTAATGGCACACTACCCTAGTTTTAATCACCTTAGGACCGTAATTGTACCCTTTACAAAGGGTAGAATAGCACACCCAACCAAAACCTACTTTATAATAGCTGGTGGCAATCTAAACTTATATTACTATAACAAGACCTGGTTTGACGGTAAAAGTTATGATGGGAAATGTAGGTATTTCATTTGAAAATCGTTTAAATTGGGTTGAAAGAGGGGTAAATTGAATGGAGTTGATAAGGGGTCCAGTTCCTGTATTTATTACACTACTAATAACAGTAAAAAAGACGTATTCTTCTTAGCAAATAATTAGAAAGAGAAACCCTGTTGGTGACTATCCCTTCAATAAATGGGAATATGGGTTTCGAAAAGGGAAAGGCGAAATTTTTTTGTTGTAAAATGGAAATAAAACTCATAAATATTAAATTTTTGACGCTCAGGATTGCAACCAAAGGCAAAGAGTGTTTTTTTGTGTGTGTGTGTGTGGGGGGGGGGGGGGTACAAAAGAGATTTTTGAAAACGCATCAAATATGTGAAACTGATATCTACTCCCTTTTTATTTCTGGGAATATTTCTTGTTTACGCTGTTATTATGAAAGTAAAGAGTAACGTTAAATCCTAAAATGAAATCCTATTTTATTTTCATTTTTATTGGTATCTTTACCCCTCAGTCCTATTCAAATATAATTTCATTTTCACTCTTCTTGGTATTTTTACTGGTCAAACCTATTCGAGTCCAATTTTATTGTTTCTGTTCTTGGTACCTTTGTCGAAAATCAAAATCAAACCTATTTAAATTCCACTTTATTTTCATATTTCTTAGTATTTTTACTTCTCATCCCTTTTAATATACCCTTTCATTTCCATTTTCTTGAAACCTATATCGATCAAATTACTAATTCCCTTTCATTTTCTCTGCTTCTGCTATTTTTACTTGTCACACTGATTCAAACATCATTTCAGTATATTTGTTATTGGTATTTCTACTGATCAAACTTATTCAAATCCCATTTAATTGTCACTGTTCTTAGTATTTGGCCTCCCCCATGCAATCCAGCGTGTCCCCAGGTAGCGATAGGGGAACGCTTAACAGATATGTAGGGTACCTCCAGAGGAGGCACGGACCAAGGGGGGACCTTGTCCCTGAGGGTCCATAATAGAAACTGGGGCACCCTCGCCTGGGGTCATAAATACAGGCAGAGGAGGAAGAAGGCACCTCAAATGTACACTTAAAAGGGCCCACTGGTTTGTCCACAAGTCCCCTTAGTTACAAACCTTCTCCCAGTAATGGGTTAAATTGCATGGTGATGCAGAACACCATCGCGGGAGGATCCTCTATAGAAGGAAAACTGAGGCAGGACATAAGATCCAGATCTATGGACAACACCCTCTTCAAAGGGTTGTCTCAACCTTTTCGGGGTACCTGCAAGACTGGGGACCTTGCGGTCAACTCTATTCCCACTTGAGTAGTGGCGCCCCTCGAGGAAATTATAGCCTAGTAACCGACACAGCATTCACACGGGATTCTGATTAGATAATTCTTCTGGGCTTTGTCTCTTTTGGCGGATGTTTTCGGGCTGAAAAACCTCTTCCTAGCTAATATATCTATTATGGGCTGCCTCCTTGTAGTAGCATAGTATTTGTAGGCATGATTATATAAAGAGTCGGAGGTAATAGGCATGAGATTGTCTCTGCAGGATTTCAACTCTTGTGGATAGAAGAGCATCGCCATGTGCTGAAAACCATGTTGTGACCAAGATGGGCCCAGGATTGCATGAAGCCTCCATTGTTGGAGGTCCCAGGGACTTCTTGCTGCCCAGTTCTAAGCCGGCTTAAGAACTTTGGCGTAGACTTGAGAAGATGTGTGGTCCCCGTCCTGCACTGGTATCCGTGATCATATCTTTTCCTGAGGCGAAAATAATTTTAATGATTGAAGAAACATGAAAATTGGAACTTGGAATGTTATGACGTTGAAAAATGACCATCGTATCGACATTTTGACTGACGAATTCAGACGATTCGAACTGGATTTATTAGGAGTTTCAGAAACTCATGTCCCAGGGGTAGGAAGCATGAAATTAGGTGATATAGAATTTGTTTACTCAGGCAGGAAGGATGGGGTACATAGACAGGGAGTAGGACTCCTGATGAATAAGGAATATGTTAAATCTTGTTTACGCTGGGAATGTATTAATAATAGTATACTAATTGCTAATTTTATGACTAAAACGTTCAGGGTATCAGTTATAGTGGTATACGCCCCTGTAGAACCGACTGACGGAGATACTAGTGACTCAGATGAATTTCACTTAAAGCTACAGGAGCAAATAGACAGGGTCCCAGGTAGAAATACGATGTTATTACTGGGAGATTTTAACGCCCAGGTTGGTAGAAATAGGGATAGATGGTATCCTCGCCTAGGTAAATTTGGTGTAGGAAAAGAAAACAGTAATGGATACAGACTTTTGCAATTTTGTAGGTATAACAATCTAGTTATAACCAATACGGTGTTTGGTCATAAAATGGCTCATACGTTGACTTGGTATTCGCGTGATGGCAAGACAGCAAATCTTATTGATCATGTTATTGTAAACCCAAGACTGGCGGGATAAATACAAGATACTAGGGTATATAGAAGTGCCACTATTGATGTTAAAAGTAAAGATCACCATCTAGTAGTGTCAAGGGTTAATTTAAAGCTGAAACATCAGAAGGGTAACTACCTCCCGGGATGTTATGATGTTAGTAGACTCCAGGATGAGAATTTGAGAGAAACTTTCCAGTAACAGGTGAATACTAAAGTTGCGAGTTTAAAATTTGATAATGTGGAAGATGGTTGGAATAATTTTAGAAAAATAATTTATGAAGTTGCTGAATGTGTATTAGGGAAGAAAGCTAGAACTGCAGCTAAGAATATTAGTGAAAAAGCTTTATGTTTAATAGAAAGGAGAAAGGACTTGTACAAAAATTATCTGAGTGATAGATCGTATGAAAACAAAAGAAATGTAAAGAAAGTGGAGAAAGCATTAAAATATGGAGCTAGACGTCTCCTTAGGCTTCACGCCTAAGGAGGCGTGAAGGGGTGGCCACGGATAAAATTGCCGAGGATCTGGAAGATGCAGCTAGACGTCATAATAGTAAAATATTATACTGGCATGTTAACAAATTGAGAGGGAGTAGTCAATGCGGACTTGGTCCAGTTAAAGACAGGAATGGGGCCGCAATTAGCGATAAGGAAAAAACTAAAAAGAGATGGGCCGAACATTTTGAGAATTTGCTTAACCGAGAGTTGCAGAAAAAGATATAGAGGAAAATGAAAAAGTATGTGATACCTTGGATGTGAAGGAAGATTTATTTTGTGAGGAGGAATTAGCAACAGTACTAAATGTATTAAAAAATAATAAGGCTCCAGGTACGGACGCGGTGGCTTATGAGTGTTTTAAATATTGCAGCTCTGAGGTTAGAAATAAGTTACTGAACATTATGACAACGATTTTTGGGAAAATGAAAGTACGTAATGAATTTAGGAAAACCACAATTAAACCACTTCATAAGAAAGGTGATAAGAGTGAGAGTGGTAATTATTGAGGCATTAGTCTGGTCTCTATAGGTAGTAAATTACTTAGTAATATGATACTTATTATACTGAGGGATGCCGTAGACAAAGCTTTAAGGGAAGAACAGTGCGGTTTTAGAAAAGGTAGAGGATGTGTTGACCTAATTTTCACTCTTAGGCTAATAATTGAGAAGTGCCTGAGTTTTCAAACACCTTTGGTCCTCAGTTTTATAAATTGTGAGCAAGCGTTCGATTCTGTGGATAGAAGAGCGTTAGTAAAGGTTTTATCCTTGAATGGTATACCAGACAAATACATTAAAGTGATTAGTGCTATGTACGAGAATAGCACTGCTGCGGTTAAGGTAGGAAATGAGGTTAGCAGCTGGTTTTGTATTAAATCAGGAGTTCATCAGGGTTGTGTTCTATCCCCCTTTTATATGGATTATTTTGATGGACTTTGTTTTAAGGAGCACAGGAAAGGCACTGGGAGACCACAGAATCAAATGGAGAGGAAAAAGTCTCCTGGACTTGGATTATGCTGATGATTTAAGCATCCTAGATGAAAGTGTGAGCAAAATGAATGAAGTTTTAGAGGTTTTAAGAGTTCAGGGTGCTAGAGCTGGTTTGAAAATTAATGTTAGAAAGACTAAGAAAGGCTGTCCCCTTCTCAACGCCTCGCTCTTTACGCTAAAGTTTTTTACTGTTTAAAAAAATAGAGTTGTGAGAAAGTCAAACTTTAGCGTCAAGAGCGAGGTGTTGAGAAGGGGACAGCCCCTTTCATATACGGAATAATTTCTGTTCGTTATAGGTTTTAACGTCGTTCCTTACTTTCAGTTAAAAAAACTTGTTTTTTTTTAGTTTTTGAACGTTTTTGAATTAATGCAGGTTTTGATTTTGACTCACCGTACATGAATAATTAAAACAAAATTTGCATATTAATTTTACTTTTATTTTGTTAAATGGCTTTCTCAAAACTTGTTTAATTTTATTCACGAACGTTTTTATTAGTAATAAATTTACGGAACTTACGAATTAACTTACGTAACGAACTTCTATATTCATATATTTTTAATACGTATATTAGGGGGTTCGCCCCCTAGTCAATACCTTGCTCTTTAAGCTATATTTCGAATTTTTTGCCAATTCTTTAAAATTGACCCCTTAATCACATAAACCGTTAATTAGAATAAATTGCTCTTAATAAAGTACTAAAAAATCTTTGGCTTAAAGAGCGAGGTATTGACTTGGGGGTGAACCCAATTATATACGTAATATTTTCTGTTTGTTTTAAGTTTTGATGTTGCTCCTTACTATCAGTTGAAAAACCTGTTTTTTTTATATTTAATTTCTTTTTTTTGTTAAATAATGCTGGGGAATCCGGTGCCCTCTTCATAAAAATGGATCTTCCCCCATGAAAGCTTCCGTAATGGAAAGATCCTCCCACATAACCCCCGACCCACTCTCCCCCACTACCAGGAAAAATCCCCCCTGAAAACGTGTGTATACTTACCAATAACCAATACTATATGTTAACATTGGGTAAAGTTCAGAACTTTAAGCCCTCCCCCCGGGGACCTCGGGAGTTAAGTCATCCTAAAATACATAATTATCAAATTTTCGACCATGCTGAACAAAATGGCTATCTCAAAATTTTGATCTGGCGACTTTTGGAAAACAATGAGTGTGGAAGGGGGCCTAGGTGTCCTCCATTTTTTTATCACTTAAAAAGGGCACTAGAACTTTTAATTTCCGTTCAAATGAGCCCACCCACGATATTCTAGGACCTCTGGGTCGATACGATCACCCCTGGAAAAAAAAAAAAACAAACAAACACCCATCCGTGATCTTTCTTCTGGCAAAAAAAAAAATGCAAAAGTCGACATTTTTGTAGATAGGAGCTTGAAACCGCTACAGTAGGGTTCTCTGATACGCTGAATATAATGGTGTGATTTTCATTAAGGTTCTATAACTTTTAGGGGTCTTTCCCCCTTTTTTTGAAAATCAGCCAAATTTTCTCTGGCGCTTAACTGTTGATGGGTAGGACTAAACTCGATGAAACTTATATATTTGAAATTAGCATTAAAATTTGAATTCTTTTGATGTATCTATTGGTATCAAAATCCCATTTTCTAGAGTTTCGGTTACCATTGAGCCGGGAGTAGAGAGGGGGGTGCTACTCCCAACAGGACCACGTGGTTTATGGTTTTCTCACTGAGAATGAAAAAACAGGAATTTTCTCACTTGGAAAAACAGGAATTTTGTCACATTTATGTCTGTTTTCATGGACGGTTATGTGTGTTGATCGATTTATTTGATGTTTTTATGGATTTTGTCGGTGAGAATTTGAAAAACAGGAACTTTCTCACTTTAATGGATTATTGAGTCTAATGGGGGACAGGTCAATGACACTTCCTTCATGTTGTTGCTCGATGCAAATGTTATGATCCAGAAATAGTATTTGTTGTTGTTTCCGAGGCAAATGTCAAGGTCAATGTTGTTGTTGTTATTGTAAGTGCACGCTCTCAGCGAATGTTATGATCCAGAAATTTGGAACACCTGTGCTGTCGACCTCAATTCCCCTATCGTGAATCAATAATTCCCCTTAGAAACAACAAATTAATTCCCCTTTCTTGACAGATCAATCAACCAATGACATCATCTGTCAGAATTTAAAAATTTTTGCCTATAAGCGATTCTCCAGGAATAGATCCAAGTCATTAGTGTCTTTGCCTCGCAAACAACTCTACTGGTCGAACTCCAAAAGATATTAATAACCAAACGCCATGGAAAAATTTCTGCAAGAAACATCTTAGTGATGAATTGTTTTAGCGCGTGAAAAGGTTTCTTTGTAATTTCAATGTGAAAGCACTGGGATGCCAAACAAAAGGAACACGCTAAAATTACGTTTAAGGATTATTTGGGCGAAACCATTTTATCCATTTTATGGGATTATTTCGGCAAAACAGTTGGAGACATTTTAAAAGATGATTTTAGAAGAGAATTTGAGGGTGAAACTCTGTGGTCGTTATAATACACAAGTTCCATTTGAACAGTATTGTGAGGTCCTCTACCCAACCCCAAAGGGTTCCAATCCTCCTACCCCAACCCCGAAGGAAGCCCCCGGTCCTCAAAGGTCCCCCAAGCTCCCAAAGGGCCACCGGCGCCCCCAAAGGCCCACCCCAGACCCCCAAAGGCCCTCCACCGGTCCCCCCAAAGGCCCATCGAGCTCCCAAAAGACCACCGGGGGCCCAAAGGCCCGCCACCGGTCCCCAACGGACCCCCAGGCGCCCCACTGGCCCCCCGGCCCTCCCCAGGCCCTCCTCTGGTCCCCCCAGGGCCCCCGGGCGCCTAAAGTCCCACACGGGCCTCCAGTGCCCCCCCTACCCCCCAAGGCCCTCCCTGTGCCCCAAAGGCCCTCCCCCGGTCCCCAAAGGTCCCCCGGGCCAGAGAAGCGCCGCCGGGATGCGCCGTGGGCCAGGAAAGCGCCGCATGGGGATGCGCCGCAGGGGGATGCGCCGCGGGTCGGAGGAAGCACCGAAGGGGATGCGCCGCAGGGAGGCGCCGCAGGAATGCGCCGCAGGGATGCGCCGCAAAGATGTGCCGCAAAAACTAAACTAAAAAGTAAAAATTTCGAAATGTTATCCCCCAAATGCCCTCCTCAGACCCCCAAAGGCCCTCCCCTGGTCCTTAAAGGTCCCCCGGGCTCCCAAAGGGCCAACCGGCCCCCAAGGGTCCCCCGGACCCCCAAAGGTCCTCCCCCAGTCCCCAAAGGTCCACTGGGCTCCCAAAAGACCACCCAATCCTCAGGGGCCCCGGATCCCCAAACGCCCTCCCTTGGCCCCACAGGCCCTCCCCCGGTCCACATACATGCACACAAAAACTTAAACACACAAAAAAACTTACACACACACACAAAAACTTACACACACACACGAAAACTTACACACACACGCGAAAACTTACAAACACACTCCAAAAATAACGCACACACCCAAAATAAATAACAAAAACAAAAACACAAAAACATACACAATCACACTAAAAATTGAATTCACAAAAAAACTTACATTCACAAAAAAAATAACACACACACACACAAAAAACAACCACACACAAACACACGATCACAACCACACACACCACAAAAATTACACACAGACAAAAACTTAAATCCACACACACACAAAAAATAACACAATAACACAAAAAAAAATCAAAAACAAGCGAAAATAAAAAAAAACACACACACACAATAAAACAAATAACAAAAACACAAAAGAAAAAATACACATACACGCCAAAACTAACACACACACACACACACACACAAAATTATAAACACACACACACAAAAAAACTTAAACACACAAAATCTTAAAAAAACACACACACAAAAAAAAAATTACACAAACACACAAAAAACTTATACACACACGCAATAGCTTAGAAAGAAAAAATTTTACACACACACACACACAAAAACTTAGACAACAGCGCAGATACAAACAAGATAACACAAACATAAATGCACTAAAAAAAATAAACGTATACTAAAACTTAAAAACACACAAGCACTAATACACACACACACAAAAACTTACACAAACACACACGAAAACTTACGCACACGACAAAACTTACACACACACACAAAAACTTACACACACACACACAAAAACTTACATACACACACACACACAAAAACTTACACATGCACACGAAAACTTACATGCACACAAAAACTTACAAGAACACAAAAACTTACATACACACACACACACGAAAACTCACACACACACACACGAAAACTCACACACACACGCCAAAACTAACACACACAAAAACTAACACACACACACACACACACACACACAAAAACTTACACATGAACACAAAAAAAAACTCACACACACACGCACAAAAACTTACACACACACACACACACAAAACGAACACACACACATACGAAAACTTACACACACACGCCAAAACTTAAACACACAAAAACTAACACACACACACACACACACAAAAACTTACACATCCACACGAAAACTTACATTCACACAAAAACGTACAAGCACACAAAAACTTACACACACACACACACACAAAACTGACACACACACACACACGAAAACTCACACACACACGCCAAAACTTACACACACACAAAAAATCACACACACACACACACACACAAACCAAAACAAACACATGAACACACAAAAAACTCACACACACACACA
>NC_142810.1:50638866-50701366 GCF_049724085.1 Artemia sp. Qi Xiang Cuo
CTTCGTCTGAAGTGAGATTTCATCCTCCGACTATGAATTTTTTATTTCAGTGCATCAACTCTGACATTCATGGCCGTCGCCGTCCTCCTCGTAAAAGCAGTCCTTTCCAATAGGAACTTCTGTAAACAAAAAATAATTATTTAACTTGTTCACTTATTAGCTTTTGTTTTTTGATTTTTTTTAGTTGTTCCAATGGCAGGTTTAGAGCAAAATCTTGGGAGAGGGCAATGTGAAAAGGGTGCCAATAATTGACCAAACAAAACAACGTTATTTAAAAAAAATAGTGAACAACAAAAAAAAAAACAAAAAAAAACACGGATTGATGGTGCCATAAAATCTTTAGAGGGCCCGGGGTGCCCCCGTCCCCCTGGATCAGCCATTAAGTTGTTCTAACTTTTGTGGTTTTACTTTTCCTTAAATTGTTGCTGCACATATTTGTGTTTGACATGCTTAAGTTTGCATGGTACTATTTCAGCGAATAAAGTTTACACTGTTTTCTATCTAGGGTAGTAGTTCATATTTTTTACAATTTCATAATATGTAGCATTGACGAGGCCATACCCAGGGGGGTAATGGGTTGACCCCCCCCCCGAAATGTTTGCTTGACTCGTAGAAACATAACACTTGAATTTAAGCAAATTTTCGATGCGTTTTTTAGTCTTTTTTGCAAATTCTCCCCCCCCACCCCCTTTCGAAAAAAATCCTGGATACGGCCCAAAGTATCGAACTTTCACATGCTGCACAGTTCTAACCAAGTAGTCAGCTTTATTGCACAATAATGGCAAGAGTCTTCATCTTAATCTCAAAGGCCTTGATCCTCAACAAATGCGTATTGAAATTCAAGCTGGACTGTTGAAGCATGGTTAGTTATACTTTATTGGCATAAAGGTACTTGTGCTTTATAGCCACCACACTCAACTTCTGTAGAGAAGTGATGTTTGGTTACTGCTAATGAAATAAAACAAAATATGAATACTTTATCAACAACATTATGAAAACTATAACAAAGAATTATGGGGGGGGGGGCGCCCAGACCGCATTATATAACCTAAACAAAATACAAGCTAAATATTTAATTAAAATATAGCTACAATGTAGTTTCCACCAAGCCGAAGCTAATATTGTCTGGTATAAAGACCATGAAAACCGGTTATTGTCTCATTTTCTCGATACAGGATCTTGAGTGTGGTGGCTATAAGACAAAAGTACCGAAATAAATTTGAAGGAGTTCCTTACAATTTGAACAGGACAAGAGTTGTTGATGCAGTTTCAGGTTTAAAGGTGACTACTATCATGTCTGACTTATTGAGTCTCCTGGAGTTGGAAATGAACCCTCATCCCCAGGGACTTCATTTCCTATGGGGCAAGGGGAGGGGGGAGTAACACCAATTGGTCATCAGAGGTTTTGGAGAACATTTTTTTGAAAATCTTGAATGTTTCTAATTTTCAAAAGCTGTAAAACCAGCCTAAGATTTGTGATTAACAAGTTCAGAAACCTTGAAATACCCTCCTTGTTAGAAGTCAAACACCACTTGCGAAATACGTACTGAGTATGTTTGGATTTTACACGAGTTATTCTGATGACGGATTGACAAGGATTGTCATTTTTTGGCCATCTATCTAAGGCCACACGAAAAGCAGGTCATCTCCGAATGGTATGGAAAGAGGTCAGAAGGAAAAAATTAAAGGAAATTGAAACTTCTAGGGAGGGAAGAAGAGTGAAGCTTTGGGGAACGTGCATAGCTATGTTGCCCTCAGATGGATTTGTGCTGCAGTATGTTGTTAAGGGGGTCCGATACCATAAAGAATCACCTTATCTCGTCCATTATAAAGAGACACCAATTGTCCCCTCCCCCAGACCCCAGGTTGTCCCCAGCTTAAATTTAGTTTCGTCAAAAATTTTGTCAAGACTAAGATAGGCCTGCATAATCCAAGCATCCAGAAAAACGGGTTAGTTTTTTTAGTATATCTCGGCCTTTATGATGCTATACGGCCCATTTTTCAATGTTATTTTCACTTGATTTGGGAAAATTGGCTCCGACTTTTCCAGCCTTCCCCGGGGTTTTTGACAAAATTAAGCCACTACTCATTCCTCTCGTATTGACCATTTGAGCATGGCTAAGTTGGTAAGTTCTCACCTGAACAATCTGGTGTATTCTAAGAGGGAAATGTACAAAGGAGTGAAAAATTTGAGAATGGGATTTTTGTTTTGATACTTGTCAATTTCGACGCAATTTTAAATGTAGATGTTTTATGAGTCCTTGTTAAATTTTTCCATGAGAATTGTTTTGTTTTTCCGTTGATAAAGGAAGTCTTACAAGGTGACTGATGATTGATGTGATTATGATCGATTAAGTGAACCAAAAAATTTTTTATAGTGTTTCTCATCTTTTTATGTTATTTTCGTTTATATATTTTTAGCAGTTGAGCCTCTTTCTCTTTTTGTTTTTTTCCGCTGGTATAGACTTCCGGCCACGGGACCCAAATAACCGGGCATTTCAAATTGTATTTATTTATATTTATCTTTTTTTTATTTTTCATCTTTCTCTGTTTATTTCTTCATATTTTATGTTGTATTATTTACTTTAAATTACATTATCTACACTTCGATACTTCTATTTATACTTATCTATGCGTGGTGTTCTATATTTCTTATTCTTCATGGTTTATTTCTCTATTTTTATTCTCATCTTTGTTTTTTATCTTTTGATGATTATCTTTCGATGATGATTATCTTTTGAAGATTTTTTTTTATCTTTGATGTACGTTTTATTTTCCATTGTGTTTTTCCCACTATATATATATATATATATATATATATATATATATATATATATATATATATATATATATATATATATATATATGCGGCATATATATATATTTCATTTTATGAGGCATAGAAGCTCTCTGGCAAATATACACATTATAAAAAATATTAATGATTTCAATTAGAATGCCTTGGGAAAATTTATGCTTTTGGTGTTTTAGGCCGGGTCTCCTTGTCCCCCTCCCCCATATTCATCCTTGGGCACTTCTACATCTGACTATACATAGTCTGTCAGAAGGAAGTGTACAAAACAGTGAAAATATAAGGATGCGATTTAATGTTGTGATGATAATCAGTTTTCACGCGATTTTAAGTCTCAATGTTTTCTTGTTGCACGCTAAGTTTTTCCCTGAGAATTGGTTTTGGTTTTTGTGGTAATAAAGGAAGTCCCACAAACTGATTGATCGATATCACCCAAGTTTTTTTTTTTCATTATTCTGCTTGAAGAGTTAATCCATCAAGAACGCGAAGGATCCTATAGTGAAGTCGAAATCTAATATCAGCAATTCTCATTTTATGGGAGAATTAAGAAGCTTTGCTATTGACTTCGTTTAAATATGAAATAGAATTGACTATCTGATTACTAAGTTGTTGGCCAAAGATTGATTGAAATAATACTGTTAGTATTTTGAAAAAGTAGATGTGGGTGCTTTCATTGCAGCAAACAGCTCAATTTATACCTGTTGTTGATTTATCTTTAATTATGATTGCTCTGTTTTTATTATTAAATGCGAGGGATTATCTACTAAATCGCTTTGTACACATTTAAG
This sequence comes from Artemia sp. Qi Xiang Cuo, assembly GCF_049724085.1. NCBI lineage: Eukaryota > Metazoa > Arthropoda > Branchiopoda > Anostraca > Artemiidae > Artemia > Artemia sp. Qi Xiang Cuo. The sequence goes on from NC_142810.1 coordinate 50,642,467, forward strand.
GTAAGGAGGTGAAGAGGCGAAACTGGATGTCTGGTTTTAAAACCGAACTTAGGTTTGAAGACGTGGTTGTTGGGGTCTGTGGCGGATCCAGGGGAGGAGCGAGGAGGGCGCGCGCCCCCCTAATGGTGTCTAAAGTAGTGTAATTTACTTAATTAACGCAAATTCGCGTTAATTAAACTTGCTCCTAGCGCAAGTTTATCGGATCAACCTATTTTTTGCTCCTCCCTAAAAAAAATCCCGGATCCGCCCCTGGTTGGGGTTTTGAGGTATGATTGGAGGGAGATTATTGTACAACTTGCGAAGGAGAGTTAGTAACCCCTTGGGCGAATATAAGTTCTAATTTAAAATGAATCTTGGCCAGGCATCTAAAATTGAGGAAGAAGTTGAAATTCCCACAAAATATATTACTTTTTTGTATCAATCTATTCTAACTTCATTTACTTGAAATCTTCATTTATTTTGTGATGTGTTGATATGCCAAATGAAGTACGTGCAAGAAGTGATTGATCAATCTTGCGTATAGACCCTTAAAATGGGTATTTATAGTCCATTCAATCTAATTTAAACCTTAAACAAGGGGGTAATAATGACAACTGTCTCGTTGTACCCCTGAGGTAGTAAGAACAAATATAGGTTTACTACTGCTAATTCGTCATCCAGCCGCTGGTCGTCTCCTACTGTCTAGCCATGAGGCAGGATATTTTGTAGAATATGCTACCGAATTTGGATGGAATGAAGGCAGCAATGCCTGCCAAAATCATGCAAGGAGTGGGAGGGGGAATGGGGCAATGCTCCTGGACCTATGAAGTGCCGACCGTAGCGCAAGACCATATACCTGATGCGTCCCGAGGTGTAAGAAGGAAGTCTTCTAAGATCTTACAGAGCGTAATTCTTGATTGTGTTCCATATAATTAACAAGTACCAAGTTTTCTTGCTAGTAGGTTATTGGTCGTGAGGATCTCATGCTGCTTGCCGCTGACAGCGGGCGAGTCGTGGGTGACTCCCTCTTATCGGGGACGAGTGTCGCCTGCCCAAGCCGGCATGAAGCTGGTAAGTGGGCCTCAGGGAATGGGAGAAAACTTGACACTACTAAGAAAGGCTCTCCCATAAAGGGGAAAAAGAAATAGTCAAGCCTTATTTCAGAAATCCCCGCACCCGAGGGGCTAGTGATAGTCCAGCAGCTATGGGTGTTAAATCTGTTCATTTTTTCCTTATTATTTTTGGGGAATTTCAGAGGCAATATATATATATATATATATATATATATATATATATATATATATATATATATATATATATATATATATATATATATATATATATATATATATATATATATATATATATATATATATATATATATATATATATATATATATATATATATATATATATATATATATATATATATATATATATATATATATATATATATATATATATATATATATATATATACATATATATATATACATATATATTATGTTGCCAAAGATTCTAAAGTCGTGTTTCGGAATCCCAATATCTTGGGGGAAAACCATCAAGAGGTGGGAATCCTGATTAGAACAATTTCAAAGTAAAAAATATATATTTACAATTTTTTTAAGGTTATTATTATTATTATTACCTTTGTTACGGGTGGACTCACAAATCCATGACTCAGGCCAAAAACGCTCATTGCCTCCAAAATTCACCAAAAATAATATGGAAAAAAGTAATAATAAGGAAAAAGGTAATATTAAGGACAAATAATAAGGGGAAAAAAATCTTTAGTTAAATAAAAAAAATTTCTTAATTCTTTAGTTCTACATTTCTGTTTTTAATTTTTTTTTTTCATTTTAATTCCTTGATTGTTATTGTCAGAAAATAATGTTTCGAATTCATTTACGAAAAATCTACGTAATTTTAATGGATAATCTCCTTAAGAGCGGTTGAAACGTGCTCTTAACCAAAATGTTCAATACAAAACTCTTTACTTTTTATTTTATGTGCCCGTTTTTTATAACGTCCTTGTGGAGGTCTGCATTATAATTTGCATTTTTTTTTTGCTGACTCTTCTTCTTCTCGTCGGACGAGAAATTGCTCATCCTTTTCTTGTGCCCTCTTTCACTGGAATTTGTAATGGCCGAAAGGTATATATAGATAGGGTACAATGGCCTCTAACGGCAGGAGTGGGGAGGCTCTGCTCTTTGAAAAGATAGGTACGCAAGGACGTTTTTATAACGTCCTTGTGGATATCTGCATTATAATTTGCCTTTTTTTTGCTGACTCTTCTTCTTCTCGTTGGACGAGAAATTGCTCATCTTCTTCTTGTGCCCTGTTTCACTGGAATTTGTAATGGTCGAAAGGTGTATATAGATAGGGTATAATGGCCTCTAACGGCCGGAGGGGGGAGGCTCTGTTGTTTGAAAAGATAGGTACACAAGGATACAAGGACGTTTTTATAACGTCCTTGTGGAGGTCTACATTATAATTTGCATTTTTTTTGCTGGCTCTTCTTCTTCTCGTCTGACGAGAAATTGCTCGTCCTCTCCTTGTGCCCTGTTTCACTGGAATTTGTAATGGCCGAAAGGTATATATAGATAGGGTATAATGGCCTCTAACGGCCGGAGGGGGGAGGCTCTGTTGTTTGAAAAGATAGGTACACAAGGATACAAGGACGTTTTTATAACGTCCTTGTGGAGGTCTACATTATAATTTGCATTTTTTTTTCTGGCTCTTCTTCTTCTCGTCTGACGAGAAATTGCTCGTCCTCTCCTTGTGCCCTGTTTCACTGGAATTTGTAATGGCCGAAAGGTATATGTAGATAGGGTATAATGGCCTCTAACGGCCGGAGGGGGGAGGCTCTGTTGTTTGAAAAGATAGGTACACAAGGATACAAGGACGTTTTTATAACGTCCTTGTGGAGGTCTGCATTATAACTTGCATTTTTTTTTTTGCTGGCCCTATTTCTTGTGCCCTGTTTCATTGGAATTTGCAATGGCCGAAAGGTATATATATATATATATATATATATATATATATATATATATATATATATATATATATATATATATATATATATATATATATATATATATATATATATATATATATATATATATATATATATATATATATATATATATGTCGTATAATGGACTCTAACGGTCGGGGGGGTGGGGCTCTGTTGTTTGAAAAGATAGGTAAGCCAAAAGCACACGTACCCCAAGATAGTGAAAATAAAATCTATTTTATTTAATGGGAAATTACACAACTATTTTGAAATTACTATTAATCAGAAATTCGATTCTTAATGAAAGTTAATTTAAAAAAACTTTCCGAATAATAAGTTTTTCAAAGAGAAGTGAATCCGATTTTATACTTAAGATATGAAGATTCTGATACCTATAAATATCCAAACTAAAGATAACCCGACATTAATACTAGAGAAAATATGCTACCTAAAACGAACGAAAAGTGAATAAAGAATTACAGCAATAAATACAAAAAATAATAATACAAATGAATACACAGACCTTAAAGTGAATAATGCTTAGATTGAGTATGAAAATCAAGCTTAAAACAAAAAAAAATATTTTCCTATTGAAGTATAAATGAAACATAAAACGAACAGAAATTAAATAAACAATCAATGCAAACAAACATACAATAGACATTAATGTAAATTAATAAGTAAAACTTAAAACGAGTGAAAGTTAAATAGAATATGCAAATCAAGCTTGAAACGAACAAAAATCACTGCAAACAAGAGTTTGGGTATGACCTCCTTCTCTCACTGTAAAAGTCTAAAACCTACTGCATCATTGGCGCTTTATTGAAAACCAATTTTATGACAAGTATTTGCTTTTGTACTTAATATTGATAATAAACATTAAAATTGTCGTAGCATTTCGGATTGATGAGCTTTCAGTGATTAACATCATTATACATAAAAAATTCAGTTTAATTTATTAGGTCTTTTTATAGTTGTTAAAGACGAATATAGTTTCACTACGAACAAGTGTTTGGATACTGCCTCCTTTCCGAACTGTAAATAAAAACCAAAAGCCTACTGCGTCATTGGCGCATAACTGAATACGAATTATATTACAAATATTTTCTTTTCCAGTTCTTATAGCATTGAAGATAAAAATACAATTACAGTGAAATAAATTCTTGAACTGATGGATCTTTCAACAATTAATATCATTGTACATCAAATACTCAATTTGATGTTGTTTATGCTTTCCAAGACTGTTCAAGACGCATATAGTTTTCAGTATGTTTCAGTATTTTGTAGTTTTAGTATCCCCCCCCATATGCTTCAGGGCATAGCTTACAACGCCTGTCCCCGGGCCCTGGGGGGGTTGTGGCGACAGCAGAGTTTTTGTTATCTGACTTTTGAGCAATTTTAACTTAATGGCTATCTCAAAATTTTTATTGGATGCATTTGGGGAAAAAGTGGTGTGGAGGGAGGGGGGGTTAATTGCCCTCCAATCTCTTTTGAATATTAAAAAACTGAACTAGAGCTTACAATTTCCAATCAAAAGAGCCATACCTGGGAGAACCATATATTCTCCCAGGGCATAAATTACAACACCTACCCCCGGGCCCTGGGGGCTTGTGGCGACACCGGAATTTTTATTATATGATCTTTAAACTATTTTTAACAAAATAGCCATCTTAAAATTTTTACTGGGAAAAAGAGGTTTGGGGGAGGGACAAGCTGGCTACCCTCCAATATCTTTTGACGCTTAAAAAGTGAACTAGAACTTTCAATTTCCAATCAAATGAGCCCTCTCTGAGGTTTATATGAGCATTCCTTGCATAAGAACCATATATGCCCCCAGGGCATAACTTATAACCCTTGCCCCTGAAGACTGTGGAGGGAGTGTCCTGCTCAAACACATAATTTACAGAACTTTCAACTACGTTGAACAAAATGGTTATATCAAAATTTTGATTTGATGTGTTTGGGGAAATAGTGGGCGTGGAAGGGGGTGTCAGTTGCCTTAGAATCACTTTCGACTATTCAAAAAGAAACTAGCGATTTAAATTTCCAATCGAATAAACTCTTTCTGAAGTTTCTACGACAACGCCGTCTATACAAAACCTTATATGCCCCCAGGGCATAACTTACAACCCTTGCTCTGCGGAATGTGGGGGGTGGGTTATCATCCTCAAAGACTTAATTTCCAGAGCTTAAAATTGCGTTGAACGAAATGGCTATATCAAAATTTTGATTGGATGTCTTTGGGGAAAAGGTGGGCGTAAGAGGGGGGTTAGTTGCCATCCAATCACTTTCGACTATTAAAAAGAGCACTAGCTCTTTGAAATTCCAATCGAATGAGTTCTACGGCTATATGATTTATAAAAACCTTGTAAACCTCCAGGGCTGAACTTGCAACCCTTACCCTAAAGGCTTCGGTGGAGTTTCCTCCTCAAAAACATAATTTCTATCTGGAAATCACCTACGCTGAACAAAATGGCTATCTAAAATTTCGATTGGATGTGTTTCGGGAAATGGTGGGCGTGGAAGGGGTGTTAGTTGCCTTCAAAACGCTTTCGACTGTTAAAAAGGGCACAAACCACTCCAATTTCCAATTGAATGAGCTCTTTTCGAAGTTTCTACGACAACTTCTTCGATACGAAGTGTCCTGCTCTATAGGAAAAAAAATAACAATAAATAATACATTGTACCAACATCGTTCTTATTAGGGCCCCGGGCATAACTTAAAACCCTCGCCCTAGGGGTTGTGGGGGAGTGTCCTCCCCAAAGACATATTTTCTATCTGGAAGTCAACTACGCTGAACAAAATGGCTATCTAAAAATTTTGAATGGATGTGTTTGGGGGAATGTTGAGCGGGGGGGGGGGGCTAGTTGCCCTCCAATCAATTTTGACCCTTAAAAAGGGCACTAGAACTCTCGATTTCCATTTGAATGAGCCCCATTGGAAGTTTCTACGACGACCCCTTCCATATGAAGTGCCTCTGGGAAAAAAAATAATTATAATAATAAAACATTGGAGCTGTATGGCTTTACTATAGACAACACTATAGCGTTGCCTCTGATAACCTCCATATAAGGTTTTGTAGTTTTGGTAGTAGCGGGTGCTAAATAAAAAAGATGAAAAATAAACAAAAGAATTGCTAAAATAGATGGCACCGAACAGCTTAAGAAAGCATAACCTTCCTTTGAAGTTGGAGTTATCTTTGGGAATCAACAGGTTATTAATGTTTGAAAAGCGTTGCCAAGTTTAACAGTTTTGCTTATTTGTTTTCACGCTTATTGTGGCAACACTGGCGAAAGTGTGGTACTGGCCTGAAAACTCCATTATTTAGAAACAACAGAAAGAGAAATAATTAAAATATTAATGCTTGTGGGACATGAATTGATATTCTATTGGCCAAGGGGCAAAAAATGTTTTTATTTTGATGACTATTATTTGAAGATAGTTACAACGAATGGTAAAGAAAATTATGTATTTAAATATAAATTCTTCTTTTTAATTGTGTAATCCTCCATTTATTTTTCTTCAATCTTTTTTCCCTTATTAATGCTTTAATTTAGGAATTGGCTTCTAGATTCTTTAAGAAGTTTGTTGCGTAATTTTGGCAAAACATCGTTGTACATTTGTTATATCTTTAAAGAGTTACTGTACTTTAAGGATCGTCCTATTTTATGTTCTTAGATTCCACCTTAAATAACAGCATTGATAAAAAACTAGAATGTCCTGGCATTTAATTATGTGAATGCTAAGACCCCAGTATTTGATCTGCAAATAGTCACAGTCCTTTTTAATTTCACGTCAAAAGAACTGGAATTTGAATGTCAAGATAGTTAGAAGTAAGAAAAAACAGTTGTTACTGTGTCGGCATCTTTAATTTCAATAGTCTCTATCAATTCCTCATCCATTTATGAAAGAAGAAGAGACAAGATTCCTATCACCGGGATTTAATGCCGCACTATAATGGAAGATTGGAGTGACACCCTACGGTGACAAATTCTATCGACAATTCAAACGACATCTAATGCCCTCTTCAAAAACCCAATTGATTTAAGTTACTCGATAAAGATCATCAGGATATTTAGTTACCAAAAAACAAAGTCTAGTCTCAATAAACTGGGATTGGCAGCGGGGTATATGATCACTGATCCAATCAGATAAATTGTGATTTATTTCATTGCAGTATTGATAATAGTTATAAAACCCTCAAATTCAACGGGTGGGCATAGCTCTGGTATATGGAGTCATTTCAAGTTTCTTTGGGTAATCAAAAAAAATTTAACTGTTACTTATCTCTGTCACATATGTGGTCACGAATATAAATTCAGGTTAAGTTTTGATGATTTTGCTTTGTTAAAACTTTGAATGATCATCAAAATCGTATGAACAGGATATATCTGTGTTATTACGATGCTGTTTACTACATTGGCCTGATTTCTTTTAAAGCCCTATGCACATTAAATGTATTGCAAATTTTGTGTGATCATATGGTATGTGGTAACGAATATGAATCCAGTTTAAACTGTGTTGATTTCCCTTCGTCAAGAATCCGAACGACTATCACAGTCATATGCACAAAGATCTGCGGATAGCCAATATTTGTGGATTTGTGCTGTGGTATACTATGCTGGCCCGATTCCTTTTAAAGCCCTTTGCACATCAAATGCTCTGTGCATTTTATTTCCTTGCTGTGTCTCTCTTAATCAAAACTAAACATATACATTTTTTGATGTTTTTAAGTTTTAACGTTTAAACCAGTTAGATATTCTTAATTTTCTACCGAATTTCGGTATATTAGTTGAAAAGCCTGAAATACATATGGTCTATGCTATTATATATATATATATATATATATATATATATATATATATATATATATATATATATATATATATATATATATATATATATATATATATATATATATATATATATATATATATATATATATATATATATATATATATATATATATCCCAATGCCATATTCAAAGTCACCCCCCCCCCTCGCAATTTCCATCAGCAAAACATTCCCTGATAGGGAATCAATGAATCACCGTTGAATTAGTGGATCAATGATAGGAGTAAATGAATCACTGTCGTTGTTTATATTTAAAAGTAATTTAAAGAAGATTATTCTCTCAGTTTATAATTATGTGCTGTTTTAATAAATTGCAAATTATTTGGCGATTCCTTTCCCTATGTTAAGTGAATTGTTCTTCTTCTTCTTTTTGAGGAGTGTGCAATTTTCATTTTTGTTTCTCTTTGTGATACAGGAGGTCGCATTAAGTTCCACATAGCTGTCTGCCATTGGAGTTGGTGTTCCATTTATAATGTTTTAGTCCATAATGTTTAGTCCACATTCCAAAAGTGAAAGATATTTCTTATTTCAAACAGGGTAGATTTAAAAACCAAATATCAATTTTCGAAGGTGGGGGTGACAATTTCGGAATAGGATATTTTTAGGCCACTCTTTCCCATTTTTCCAGGCGAAATGGTACTCAAACCGTTTTTCGAGGAAGGACTTAAAATCACCTCCCATATTAAGGAAGAAAACACACAAAAAAAAAAATATAAAGACGACAAACGGGTCAAGACGACAAGACGACAAAATATAAAGACGACTACGGCCAGTAAATGAAAACGAAGAGAAAAAATGAATATTTTGCTCGTATCTAACAAGGCGTCTTCAGCGTAGAGAAAAATAAAAATAAACTAAAACTAAAAAATATACATAAAACTAAAATAGAATCATCAAAAATATAGTATGCAATTACAAAAGATTTACTATTCCGAGCTACCATCGTGAAATCATCTCAAAAAAGTAACTGGATTAAACATTCTAAAATAACAAATGAACAAGGAAATTCAGTAATAACAATAATATGAAAATTGAAAGAAAGTAATATAAGAAAATTGTAAGAAAATAATAAGAAAATTGAAAATTCAATAATAAGAATAATATGAAAATTGAAAGAAAATAATATAAGAAAATTGTAAAAAGTAATAAGAAAATTGAAATTCAATATTATGAATAATATGAAAATTGAAAGAAAATAATATAAGAAAATTGTAAGAAAATAATGAGAAAATTGAAATTCAATAATATGAATAATATGAAAATTGAAAGAAAATAATATAAGAAACTTGTAAGAAAATAATAAGAAAATTGAAAATTCAAAAAATAAAAATAATATGAGAATTGAAAGAAAATAATATAAGAAAATAATAAGAAAATTGAAAATTCAATAATAAGAATAATATGAAAACTGAAAGAAAATAATATAAGAAAATTGTTAGAAAATAATAGGAAATTGAGAATTTAATAAAAAGAAATTTGAGCATCATCTTGTGCCGCATGATTTCGGTGACACGATCAAGCCCCAACGTTGTGAATCAATCATCCCCGTATCCACAAAAATTATGAAGCAATTAGTTTATTATGTGCACTCAGCCTATAATCTTTTAAAATAACACTTTTCTTAATAAAACAAATTTTGCCGATTTTTGAATTGTTTTCGATGCATATTAGCTTTTTGAAATTAAAACAAAATGCCTGTTGAAATGCATGGATAATTTTGCAAGTCTTGTCTATGTAGCTATGTAGAATACTCGGTAAAATTTACCAAATTACTTGGGTAATTTCAATAATTTGGTTTAGAATGTTTTTACTTATGGTATATATTTACTTATGATATTTTATTTATATATTATATATTTTATTTCAAATGTTTCATTTGTTTTTTTGGTTTATATTTTATTTATGGTATATATACGTTTATTTATGGTAATTTAGAAAGGCTCAACTCAGAGAGAATGCTGTTCGGTTTAAATTCGACATTTTGTACAAGCTAATTTCTGATCATTCTAAGTTTCCCTTACTTTTTAAACTTTATTTTTAAAGTGAAAAATAACTAGAAAGCCCCAATTTTACTGTAAATATTTACAAATTCTTATGGCACTTTTTTTGTTTTTATTTCTCTAAATTATATAGTTTGACAAAAACCGGGATTGACCTTAAACCATCTGAAATAAATAATAAATAATGAATTACTTTACCAACTCTTCTTTTTTAAAGGGTTTACGTTTTTGTATCGCCCGTGGACTTTTATTCTACATACATATTTTTTTATTCTTTTTCCTGTACTGAGAATTGCTGAGCGAATGTCTCGGTTGAAACCTTTGCATTTTTCTGTATTTTTCTCTTATTTGCCGTATTGCTCTTCGTTGTTCTATTGTCTCTCATTTCGCTAATAAGGAAATTAAGTTTCATACTAAGGGTTTGCCACTAATGAATTCTTTGGCACGACCTACTTCAAAAAATTGTAAATCCATCATGTCCAGTAGCAGATCATCACTGCGATTATTAAACAAGCCACCGCTTAGATTCACCGATTCAATGCACCTAAAAGAAAATAACTGAATCCGTCATCCAAAATACCGCATGTATTTTGCCATATTAAGATTGTTTTAAGATTATATATCAAGGCCGTAGCCAGGGGGGGGGGTACCCTGTTTGACCCCCCCCCCGAAATTCTTTACCGAGTCGAAAATTAGTCTAAAAAATACCTGTAAAGACAAACCACGGGATGTTAGACAAAGTCCACGGGAAAAAATCGGGTAACCCCCCCCCCCCGAACAAAAGTCCTGGATTAGCTCTTGTTATATAGCCTATATATATATATATATATATATATATATATATATATATATATATATATATATATATATATATATATATATATATATATATATATATATATGTATATATGTATATATATATATATATATATATATATATATATATATATATATATATATATATATATATATATATATATATATATATATATATATATATATATATATATAGATAGATAGATAGATAAATATTTATTGCAATAAAAGCCACTTTGGGCCATGGCAAAAAAAGGAAAATCACACAAAATAATAACATGATTATGACACTCATAGCAATGTATGGTAGCCTACATAACAATAACAACGCAAAATTACAAAACATTACAAAAACATAATAAAGCACACGATACCATTAAACTAACATAAATAGATAGATGTATGTTACATCTATCAAGGGCCATGACTATAAAAATAACAAACAAGAAAACAACTTACACACATACAACAATACTTTCCACACTCACCCCACCCCTTTTTACAAAAATCTATCTCTATGTGACATACCCAATTTTATATACCTTGCTATCATTCTTATTGTCCCATAATTTTTTGATCCCATTACTGAAACCAACCACTCACTTGTCCCCACATTAACAAAAAATAAATCTTTCCTTAGATCCTGTAATTCGGGACAAAGGGCCATAAAGTGAAGCAGATCCTCCCCATTTTCTCCGCACATAGGGCATGAGTAAGGACCCTCCTTTACCCTTACCCTCCCTAAATATTTCCTCCTTTCTCCAAGTGCTAGAAAATTACCCATCCCTGATATATACCACTTAATTTCTTCACTATTTAAACCCGCTTTAAAATAATTATCAAATCCCCAGACCTCCTTCCATTGCCGGTAAATGCCGAGGGACACCGAGGCTGCGACTTCACACTGCCATTTCTGAATCTCCTGATCTTCAATCACTCCCTTTACTAGTTTTGCTACATTTCCTACTTCCAGCCCTATCCCCTTCCCTTCATTCCAAACACCTGATAACCCACAACTATTTAAGATTGATTTCACCTGGGAAGCCCATGAACATTTCCTTCTATCCTGCAACACCTCCAGATAAGCTGCATTTACTAACCTATTATTCTGTAAACCAATCACCTTTTCCCAGTATCCTATCATTCTAACCAATCTTTTTATAACCAATCTTTATATATATATATATATATATATATATATATATATATATATATATATATATATATATATATATATATATATATATATATATATATATATATATATATATATATATATATATATATATATATATATATATATATATATATCTTTTTTGTAAAGATATAGAATATTTGAAAAAAAATATTGCATGAATTTTAACGCTTAGAAATAAGGAGAGAGATGGCATATAAGCATATATCATCGAAAACAAGATATGACCTTGTTCGAAGTTCCAAAGAAATTATAATATGCCCTTTGGGCTCGTCTTTGGTCCGTTCACTCGTTGAATAATAAAATAAATAAGCATTCTAACTGGTGTCAAACTTGACAACGATTTTCGCCTTTAAAAATAAAAATATTAGCAACCTGTGGATTTCCAGAGACCACGCCTTCAAATAATATTGTAGCAAATATTGTAGCTTATTTTTTGCTGAATTCTTCTGCGTTTCATTTTTTAATTTTGTGCTCCTAACAAAAATTGTATTACTGCATATGGGGTCGACCGTCTCAAACACAAGACGATCGGCTGATCGTCTCAAAGACAAAGATAAGTTCATTATTAACGCGATTCTTGACCTAGTTTATTTTAGTTCATTATTAACGCGATTCTTGTGTACGTCGTTAGTTGTCTTTCACTGGTAATAGAACATAGTCTTTCGTCCTTGATGTTCAAATTAAGATTTGGGATTTGCCAAGGACCCGAGAACAGACAATTATATTTTTCCAGGATAAGGGGTTGTTGCCCAAAACACTTCGTCAATGGACACGCCATGACTTTGTACTCTTACGAGAAGCAACATTTTTGGAAGTATAACACTAGACCATGTTTGAAAACCGTCAATACGTGGTTTTCTAAAAGTAAAACTGGCGCCTCTACCCAAAAAGTAGAGAGAACGTGGGGTTCCGCAAAGTGGAGGAACAAAAGGCACTGAGGTACATTCCGCCTTCATTTACATTCATAATTAGTAGAGTACATGTGGCGGGCGGCAGTAAAGACAGAAGGCCGAGTTCAGTTGAAAGCGGTTCTTGATGACATTTCTGCATTCTGGGAGCATATTTCCAAGTTGTAGTTTTCACAATTTTGCTTATAAAGGATTCTATTTTCATCATATTTTTTTCATTAGCAGTAACCAAACTTCCCTTTTCGAGTGTGTTTTATATAATAGACAAGTACCGGTCTTTTTCATAGAAAAATGAATTCCTGATTTTTTCTCGAATTTTTAAGAAGCGTGTTGTTGCGTAAGTTTTCACATAACAAATTCAAAGACTCATTTTTATTGTCATTTTATTATCATTTTTACTTAAAAATACTTACCGGTGCATTTCTTTTATAAATGATTTTTCTCACTTGACAATTTCTTTCCAAAGCGCGTATTTAATTAGCGGGTATTTAACGCGTATTTTAGAGTTCGCTCCTTACTAAGTCGTAGCTATGGCTTAAACCATCATTGTGTTGATAAAATAAATTAACCTTAAATCACCTGAACTAAAAAGGAAATTGACCGTCATAGTAATGGTTTGTGACTGATGAATTCAGTGACACGACGAAGTCCCAAAGCTGTAAATCAATCATCCCCGTATGCAAAAGATTTATGGAACAAATTAGTTTATGGACACTCACGCTATGTATATTAGTTTTTTTAATCAAATAGTATCGCCTGTGGAAATAGAAGGATAATTTTCAAAGTTTTGATTTGGTAATTTTACAAACTAATTGTGTAATTTTACCCAATTACTCTGGTAATTGTGTTGTGGAGGCGGCACTCATTTGGTCTTGTTAGTTTTTTCTTCTATACTGTCAATTTCAGTTTGTTATGAGAAAATTGTTGGGTCTAATATCGGCAGTTGTTACGGGAAGTTTGAACCTCTGGGCGGAAAGATATACATGGTGGTACATTTTGGGAAACTGATTAGAATTCTTGCTTAGCGCCCGCTGTGCAAAACGTGGGGTAGCAATTTTGTCTGAAAATACCATTTTTGCATTTAAAAATAATTTTTGCTCAAAGAAAAGTTGTCAAAACACATGTTGTGCTGCTAATGTGTCGGGAGCTTTTGAAATTCTGCTACTGGTTGCTTTGGAACTTTTTGCACAATTGCTTGGGGTCAAAGAGGACGGTTTAAGGCAGACCCAGCCTTTTACGAGCAGTGGTGTCACTTCAAGAAAATGGTAAAGAGAAAACTCCTACCAATCTATTGCTGGCGCTCAGGTTGTCGAATTGACGTTTTATTTGTTTGCACTTTTTTACGGGGACAAATAGCAAGTTTGTCGACCACCCTTGCTGCGGCGGGGACCCAACCCTGGGTCCCGTGTTGAGCCTGAACCCTGGGCCATGCAGAGCATCAATCCACTGTGCTGCAACAAGATTAAGAAAATGGGGAAGGGGCCAAATACATTTTTCAAAATTGAGATGTTGCAACTTTTTAGTTTTTTTCAGTTGTATGAAAAAAACAGTTTTTTGAAGGTACCAAAAAAGGCACTTTTTCAATGAAAATACCCCATAAAGTTATTTTTCAGAAGGATGGGGTGGGGGTTATTACCAGCTGCTCCCAATTCACTTTCCGGTATAAAAGCTGAAGTGAGAGTCTTATAGTCTGTGTCAAAAGAGGACTATCTGAAATCGTTCGCCAAGCAAGGGTACCAATTCATGAAAATATATGGAAGTAAGGATTGGTCTTCATTTTTTATATTAAAAAGAAAAAAGTGGTAGATGGGGGCAACTTTTTTTTTTATCACGGTTCATAAAGGGCTGCAACCTACTTTCACAACCCATTTCAGTTTGTGATTTCGATCAAGTTTGTTATTATATGCTTTTAGGACTGAAACAGAGAAATAGTATCACGTTTACCGTCTAAAATTAACTGCGTTTCTTTGTCGAACAAAAGGTAAATTTTCCTTTTCTTCTTTCTGAGTAGTATTATTAGAAAGTTGACCCACGACAAGAAATGAACTAGGAGAGCTAAAACTTTCTTTTAACATTCATCTATAGTTCTTGAAGAGAATTGGAACTTTGTTTCGTAAAAAAAATGTCCATAAGATACATCATTTTGTTAATTTCAAGGGACTGAAAACTTCAGAAAAAAAATCTTAAAACAAAAACGAGCAAAGTCTAATCCAGTTCGTGATTCCTCCATACCCCCCTGTCTCTCCCTTTCTGTTTTTTAGCACAAAGGTTCGTATTTTGCTCCTTGTTTGAAGTAGAAAAATGCAAGTGCGTTCAACCTGTATTATCGGAGGCAAGGCATACAACTGACCTATGGCCAACCCAACATTTTGCGGAAAATAGGCAGGTTCCAACGTGGTTGAACTAAAATCGTGCAAGGTTAATTAATTCATGCGATCAAAGAGCTCACCTTAAATAGTGGTCTCCTCAGACCTTTACCCCTCTTCTCTCCCGCTTCGTACTTTTTACAAGAAAGGTAGGCATATTTTAAGTTTTCAAACACTTAATCTGCCTAGCTGCAGCCTGGAGCGTACACTTGGATGTTCGTGGCACTGATCGGTACTGGTTTCCTTCGTATCGGAATCAACCCTTTTGACATGGGTTTAAGGAAATCAGAGATCTGCGTGCTTTACTAGACATCAAAAAGCTTACTCCTTGGGGTGATAGATGCAGTCGGGTCCTCCTGACACTACATGGTTAACATTGTCGATCCTTTCTTCACCGGTGGTACGGAGGTGGGTTTTGCATAGTCCCACGATATCCCATTTATATCGGTGTTTTGCTTATTAAGAACGAGGTCTATTTTGTCTAGTTTGGCAAGCATCCTAGCCTTTAGTGTTCCAATACATAACATCTTTTGTTGGGATAGCATGACTTCCAAGGTAGGAGTTGTCAACTTCATTAAAGAGCTGCATTCGTTAGGTTCTCGGTCGTACGGCTGCCCCGGACGCTGTAGCTGTCATCGCATGGTCTTCGTCGGTTATCCCGGACATGGTTCTATAGGTTCTCGTTCTTAGTCGTTTGTGGGAGCTGGCGTTTACCCTCCCCCCTAAAAATAAAACACCTGGAAAATATCCCCCCCCACGGGTAGCCCGCCTGAGACTCTGGGCGTGCGGTTCTATTAGGCTTATGTTGCTTGTTCGCCTAAGAGTCCAGGCGACTTGTCGGTCAACCAATTTTTTATTAATTTTGTGTTAGTGTCTTTGTCTGAGCTTATAAATTAGGTTACCCACCTAAGACTCTACGCGAGCAGGCCTATTAGGCTTAGGTCGCTTGTTCGCGAGTGAGTCTAGGCAACTTCAAGTCCCTCGTTGTGCTTACAAATCTAGTGGACATTATCAGTCGTGAGTCAAGCCAAAAATATAGGTTATCTTCATTGCGTAAAATTAGTCTCAGAAGCCCAATTGCCAGCAAGTCCTTTGGGCAGGATCAGTCATAAATTTTTGAATATTTTTTGGGGGGTCTCCAATTGCCTTCTAATGGCTCACCGAACTGATAGACTATTTGAATTATCCTTACTATATGTGTATCAACCTTAGTTCTGCCCTAGGATGGGTGATAGACTATCTATCAATAAATGGGTACATGACCGACAAGTCCCCTGGACTAGTAGGCGAGCAGGGCGACATGTATTTTTCTTACTGTTACGGTAAATACTTGTGCATGTGCTTTTGGAGAGGCGCACCCCCTATAGTCTCAGGCGGTTGATCGAGTTTTAGAATTAACACATGGCTGTTAAGTCAGCTGGATTCGCAGGTGAACAGGCGACGCAAGCCTATTAGGCCCGTCCGCTTAGATTCTCCGGAGAGCAACCAAAATTTAGGGTTGACAGATGACCACCAAATCGCCAACTCGCGCACGAACAAGCGACCTAAGCTTAATAGGCCTGCCCGCCCGCATAGAATCTGAGGCTGGTGACTCGTGGCGGGTTATTTCCCGCGATGAGGGGCTATTTCCGGACGGGGGGGGGGTTAAACGCCTAGACTCGTCGTTTGTATTTATTTTATTTTCGGAAGAAAGAATGTTTCTTGGGTACTGTCGGGACAGCGGTAAGCCCCTCTACTTCCGTCCGCTATATAGGCTATTGATTATGCACCCACCTGGCATCCTGCACTACCAGCAATTTAATCCATTGTTGGAAGGGTTTATGACTGGTGAGACGTAACCATACTTCTATGGGCCACTACTATTGCACCTCAGAGGAGCCTTCCTCCTCTTCCGCCTGAATTTGACTCCCAGACCTGGGTGCTCCAGCCAAGTTTAAAGACACCCTAGAGACTGGGCCCCTCCTTGATCCGCGCCTCCCTACTTGGGGGTAAGATGTGTATCTGAAGGCCGTTCCCTTATCCGTGCATAAACAGGCAAAAGATATCTAAAAAATTGCAAAAAGTATCTGCATATGGAAAAGAGTAAAAAATAGGAAAAATATAAGACCCAATTAGGAAAAAACTCTGAAATTTCAATACTTATAAATAAATAAAAAAAATTCAGAGTTTAGGTTATGAGAAATGAACGGTCCTACTGAATGAAATTTATGTTGTTTATTATTCACTACTATAATGTCATCTTTCATATTATGTTGTTTTATTATTGATGACATAGAATGAAATTTTGGAAGTAGACATAAATATTTTCTAAATTTAAACAGTTGTTTTAAAGTCTAGTCATTACACATTATAATCTTGATTGTCCAATGTTCTTTATATTATTTTAGTTTTTTAATGTTCTCGCAAGATGCTGCAAATAAAGCGGTACTGTCTTATTTTTATTTTATTTTCGCTATCTTCTCTATGTTAAATTACCGAAGACCTGACTTGTCAATTTGTGATACTTTTTGTCCAATCCGCTTTTATTATCGGTCATAATTATTCAGCCAGAGAACCGCGGTGAAACAAACACACGAAAGAAAGATGTTCTTGTTTTGGACACTACTTTACTTTCCTCTTCGTCTACCAGCTGGCACCTCATCAAGCCCCTTGATGCTTCTCTTCTGCCCAATATCAAGACCCAACCCCCTATAAAAACCTGATTTTATCCACCTTCCACGGCTATTCGTCTTCTGATTTTTTGAATTGTTATACAGTGAAGTAGCACAGTCGTGCATATCTTAAAAAACTTAGAGAAATCATGAATTCAATTTTTAATGAAAAAGATCTCCATATACATGTTCCGTAGTTTTTGGTAATAGGAGTCGCCATATTGAAAAAAAAAACGTCAAGAAACATCAGTAAAAAAAAAAACAAGGTAAAATTATTAATTATTAATAAACTTATTAATATTTATTAAACTTAATTATAGTTATCAATAAAATTATATGGTAATACAAAGCAGGGGCGGATCTAGAGCAAAATCTGGGGGGGGGGAGGTCAATGTGACAAGGGCACCGACGAGCAAAATCTTGACAAATTAAAACCATTGACAAATTAATTCTAAAAATAGTGAAAAAAGGAAAAAAAACTGGACAAGAGGGCGCCAGAAAAATCTTGGGGGTGCCCCCCCCCCTGGCTCCCCCTGGATCCGCCAGTGATACAGAGCTTAAGAAGGTACAACTTTCCTTGGAAAGGGTAGTTGTCTTAGGGAATCAATAGTCTGTTTAATTGGGAATCAATAGAATTTTTAATTGCGAATCAGTAGAGTGTTTATCAACAGATTTTTACTTGAAGTATTTTACAAAACTTTGTAATTCCCTTGTTTCCCTAAAAAAAATGGGACCGATTTTATTTCTGTTAAAAAAAAATTATTAAAAAAATAATCAAGAATATAACCATTCTTTGTTCAATAATTCACGTGTAAAACAGAAAAATAATTTTGTAATTATTATAAATTTTTTTAAAATAATGACCCAGTCTACTTTCGTCAGTATGTTTAACAACTACATTCGAACCTTCTTGTCTGGTGAATTTTGTGCATTATACTCACTCTAGCCGGAAAACAACCCCTCATATTCAGCTAAGACTAATTTGAGTCAATCAGATTTTTCGTAGACATTTCTGACCGGCTTAAAAAAATCTACGAAAAATGCTAATTTGCCTAAAATTAGTGCTAGCTAAATCTCTGTATTATTAAAATCTCATTCAGAATGAGGCATTACTTGTATTCCATCTTTCGTGTCTGACGAATCTGAACACTTTTACTGCTTGTCATATTGCTCGAAATAGCCTACGAAATGTCTACGAAAAAATCTGAAATGGGGTGCTACCATTTCATCTAACCGTCGCAAGCACTAAACGTCATTTCGTTGACAAGGAAAATTCGTCAAAACATCGACACGTCATGACATCGACAGTCAACATCAACACGTCGGGACATTGACAGTCACAATCGCTACCCGTCAGAACGCCGACAGTCATAACATCGACGCGTCAGTTCATCGACAGTCACAGTCACTAACCGTCAGAACGTCGACAGTCATAACATCGACACGTCATAACATCTAAAATTTTTTAGATATTATGACGTGTCGATGTTAAGACTGTCGACGTTCTGACGGTTAGTACTTCTGACGGATTTTCGTTATGTAAAAAAAATTATTAGTTAATATAATAGTAATAAGTATATAAGAGTTTAGAAACAAATTTCGACTATATATTTGCACATCAAGGGGGAGGTGGGGGTAAAGCATAACATATATTAAATACGTAACCTAACCTAGGTACCTTTCCCCCCTCAACCCCGAAAAATTAAAATTTTAAAATTTTAGATGTTATGAAAAAATTTTAGATGTTATGAAAAAGTTTTATGACTGTTGACGTTCTGACGGTTAATGGCTCTGACGGATTTTCGTTATGAAAATTTTTTTGATGTTATGACGTGTCGACGTTCTGACGGGTAGCGATTGTGACTGTCGATGTGCTGACGGATTTTTTTGTCGATGTTATGGCAGATGTTGTCGATATCCTGGCGGTAGTAGTCCTGACGTGTCGATGTCCTGACGCCTTCTCGCCTGAACCGACTTGAAAATGTCACTCGTTGGCACCTTCAAATGAATGACAAATGGTTTTTTGGTGTCAAATTGATCCCTTTTTTCAATTTTTGTCCTTTTTTGATATCCTTTCTTTCTTCTATAAACCAACTATTTAATGCTTAGTTTATTTATATTCCGTCTTATAGGTCTAACCATTTTAACTGCTTGTCGTATTGCTCAGAATAGCCAGCCTGGACCGACTCGAAAATGTCACTCGTACGAATGACAAAACATTTTTCCATATTTAACTTTTTTCTCTTCACTTTTTTTCCTTTTTTTAATTTTCCCTTTATTTTTTGTCTAGACAAGTCTTTGCTTTGTTTGAAAAAGTAAGAAAACTTTATTTGCAAATATGGTCAGTTAGCGCTCAATCACAAATATAATAGGAATCCCTCCTGAAACTGGTGTGAAGAGCTCTCCCCTGAGAATATTGAAAAAAGTGGCTTAAAATGCCCGTTATCGAACTGAACCCCCCTCCCCTCCTATTAAACTCGAAGTACTGATTTCTGTTATTCCGTATATGTTATTCGAGGATATGTTCTGCGGATGAAGAATGACAGATTGCCAAAGATCGTCCTTTCGGCCAACCATCTAGGGCCGTATGGAAAGCAGTTCGTCCACGAATTGGGTGGGAGGATGTTGTAAGAATGGATCTAAGGGAAATTAAAATTTCTTGGGAAGGTGGAAACAGGGAGGCTTTAATGGATTGGGATGGAGGAGGATCGTGTTCAGCTGTGTTAGCATCAGGTGACTTGGGGCTGTTGTAACTTATAGTTAGTAGTAGTGGTATTCTATATGTTATTCTTTCATATCAGGGAGGAGTTTTCTTTTGTATTCTAAATACAATTATTATATTATAAATAATGTAAATTATTCTATGCACTTTATGTATGACGAATTGGCACTTATGCAATATGTTATATATAATTATATTTTTCCTCTATTGGGCTTTCTCTGAATGTTGATAAGTGTAAGTTCCTCGCCATGTTAAGGCTTGCTTCTTCTGGATGACCACTTAGTTGTCAAAATTGTTGAATATATTAAATGGGTGGGAATCTCGATTACAAATAATTTACTGTCACTTCGTTCGAATACAGTATCCAACGCTGAGTTTAAGCTGTACATTAAAAATCATCAAACAGTTCGTGGTAACGAACTGTAAGTAAGGAGCGACCCGGCTCAATAGTAACCGAAACTCTAAAAAACGGAATTTTGATATCAATAGATAGGTCAAAAGAATCAGATTTTTATGCTGATTTGAAATAAATAAGTTTCATCAAGTTTAGTCTTACTCATCAAAAGTTACACACCTGGAAAATTTTTCCGTATTTTCGAAAAAAGGGGGAACAATCTCTAAAAGTCATAGAATTTTTATGGAAATCACACCATTAGATTCAGCGTATCAGAGAACCCTTCTATAGAAGTTTCAAGTTCCTATCTACAAAAATGTGGAATTTTGTATTTATTGCCAGAAGAAAGGTCAGGGATGCGTGTTTATTTTTTAATTTTTTTTCTCAGGGGTGATCGTATTGATCCAGTAGTCCTAGAATATCATGAGAGGGCTCATTCGCACGGAAATTTCGAGTGCCCTTTTTAAGTGGCCAAAAAAATTGGAGGGCAACTTGGCCCCTCACGCTCATTTTTTTTTCCGAAGTCACTCAATCAAAATTTTGAGATAGCCATTTTGTTCAGCATAGTCGAAAATCTGACAAATATGTCTTTGAGTGTGACTTAATCTCCCACAGTTCCTGGAGGAAGGGCTGCAAGTTATGTATTTTGCCCATTGTTTACATATAGTATTGGTTAATGGAAAGTACACAGACGCTTTCAGGGGGATTTTTTGGTGGGGGGTCAGAGGAGGGTATTAAGGGGGAAGATCTTCCCATGGAGGATGTTTCCTTGGGAGAAGAGACATTTCCATGAAGGGGGCGCCAGATTTACCAGCCTTATTTAAAAAGACGATCAGAAATTAAATAAACAAGTTTTTTCAACTGAAAGTAAGGAGCAACGTTAAAACTTAAAACGACAAGAAATTATTACGTATATGAGGGGGTTCGCCCCCTAGTCAATACCTTGCTCGTTACGCTAAAGTTTATCTAGTACTTTCATAAGAGCTATTTATTCTAATTAACCTGCCTGTGTGATTCAGGGGTTTGTGATTCAAACAAAATTCGAAATTTAGCGTATAGAACGAGGTATTGACTAGGGGGCGAACTCCCTAATATATGTAATAAAAACATACGGATCGTTACGTAAGTTAATTCGTAAGTTACGTCAGAACAAAATTTTGAGGAAGCCAGTTAGCCAAAAAAAAGTAAAATTAATATGCAAATTTCGTTTTAATTATTCATATACGGTGAGCCAAAATCAAAGTTGCATTAATTCAAAAGCTTTCAGATATTAAATAAAAAAGACAAGTTTTTTTTTTTATCTGAAAGTTAGGAGCAACATTAAAACTTAAAACGAACAGAAATTATTACGTATATGAAAGGGAGTGTCCCCTCCTCAACGCCTCCCCCCTTTCTAAAGCTTGACTCTGTATCATAACTTTATTTTTTAAAACAATGAAAATTTTAAGCGTAAAGAGCGAGGCGTCGAGAAGGGGACAGCCCCTTTCATATACAGAATAATTTCTGTTCGTTTTAAGTTTTAATGTCGCTCCTTACTTTCAGTTAAAAATAACTTTTTCTTTTAATTGCTAACAGGAGCCAATATGACCGTAAAGCCAAGGCTGTATCCAGGGGGGGGGGTTACCCAGTTTGAACCCCCCCCCCCGAAATTTTTGACTGAGTCGAAAATAAGTCGAAAATTAGTAAAACCTAGGTAAAAATCAGTGAAATTAGTCAAAAACTGAGTCAAAAATTAGTACCCCCCCCCCCCCTAAAAAAAAATCCTGGATCTGCCCTTGCGTACTAGTAAAACTAGCACTAGTAAAACTGTACTCGAACAACTGCGACCACTCCGTCAAAATTTTACTAAAAAAATTCAAGCTCTCCGCTCAGTTTATTTTTGGTATTTGAGATGTTTACTTATTTCTCACATTTTATTTGCCGCTTTATTTGCCATGGTATAATAATAGAAAAATTGTGCAGAAAACTGGCCCTGTTACATACGGAGTTGTCCAAGTCTGCTGTCTCCAGTTTCAGCTATTTCATGGTTTTTTCCCATGTTTTTGTTCTAGTTGATTGTGTTCTGTTTTATTTTGTTATATTTTTTGTAATTCATTGCTCCATTTTTTTCTTGTTGTTTATAATGGGCTAAAATCAATTATTATTAAAGGAGCATTCAATTTTGATTTTTTTACATGAGATAACCAGGGTCAGTAATTTGTTAGTTTGAATTCTATTTTGCATAATTCCGTTTTTGAATATATTTGCCTTCAGGGGCTTACAATAGTTGTTTTTTCCTAGTTCATCCTCGAAAAGTCTAATTGCCTCTTCTTCAGTCCTTGGCGAATCCCAAATCTTCATTTTAACATCCAAGTTCAGACACTATTCTCTATCACTTCATTACGTATCGCAAATTAAATAAATTTCATTCATAGTTAGAGAAACCGATTCTACTCGGATGAAGAACTTGAGTAGGGTTTCTGTAATACATAAGTACCAGACATAGTTATTGGATCTTTCAACTATGCTGAACAAAATGAATATCTCAAAATTTTGATCACATAACTTTGGTGAAAAAGGGTCGCGGAAGGAGGGCTAGTTGCCCTCCAGTCTTTTTGGTTACTTAGAAAGTAACCAAACATTAGGAATTTCTGTCTTTTTCAACTCTAAAAATGGCAAGGTGTCTAAATTGGTGAATAATGGTTAAAAATTTTAAGGAATATTAGATTTCGATTTTTTTTTTACAGTAGATAATCGGGTCAGTAATTTGTTAGTTTGAACTGTATTTTGTATAATTCCTGTTTTTAATGTATTTCCCTTCAAGGGCTTACAATAGTTATTTTTTAATTTCAGCTTTTTCGTAAACCAAGTTGAGACAAGGTGACTAAAAGAATGGAAGTGATGCTACTTTCATGATTTGTGCTTCATTTGATCTCGCCAGTTCCATCTGAGAATTAGTCTATTTTACTTTGTGTACTGTGCAGTAATCAATCTTCTAATTGATTACTAATTGATTACAATCTTCTAATCAATCAATCTTCTAATACGACTTTGTACTGAGTCCAATTCATGGATTTTATTGGTTTTCACATATTTGATTTTATTAAAGAGAGAAAATAAAAATATTCTTTGTTTGCTTGTTTTTCGATATTGTTTATTGATTAGACCCCGATGTTAGCCAAACACGCTATAAAAAATGTTTAAAGTTCAACATAATTTATTTATAACGTTTATTACCCAGAAAATGAAGTTTTAAAAAGTGGAAGTTGTTGGAATTCCCACTAATACAAACAAGTATGTTGTTGAAAACCTAACCTAACAAGTTGTTGGAAACCCCTCGACCGAGTTTCTTAGCAATAAATTCTAACATTTTTTAGTGTATTTATTTATATATAATTGAATTAGTTAATTAATTGAGTCACTACACACAGGTTGTTTGACCTTCTAGTCGTGGCTATGTTTAAATAAAAGTTCAAATAGGGATAAAATCCTTTTAATAGACAGTGATGATTGAAATTCACAAAAATACCAGATATTTCGGTCACATATACAGTGACTGTCATCAGTAGTAAAACTAAAATAAAACAATTTAAAACAAAAGTTTATATACTAAATCAAATAACACTACATATTGTTTAAATATCTAATTCTTTTCAAAGCAAAGGCGGAAGCTATTCTCTTTGACCTTCTTGGATTCGGTTCATTAGCGTTCAATGATATAACTTTTGGACAAAGGTCAACTACATTGGGTAAATTGAACTTTACTCTGTCAGATTTTAATAAATTATCATAGATAGAGTTCAGCCCATATTCACCTGTATCCCAATTCAAAGCAATATTCTTGAATAAGATTTTCTTTATTTCAAGAATTTCACGAAAATTTTGCTTTAAACCCCGATCCCTAGAAATCAAAGAGACATTCTCGAACAAAATAAAATGGTCTAGAAAATTAAAAATATGTTCCGAAAGGGCTGAAGTGAAATCTTCAGACTTAGAATCTTGCTTTAAAGCCGAAGAAATAGAATCTTTATGTTGTAATAATCTCATTTCCAAACTCTGGTTAGTACGTCCCACATATGAGCTTTCACAAGTACATGGGATCTGATAAACCCCACTTTGTTGCCCCAATGAAGTTAGATCCTTCCCAGAATTTAGAAAACTACCCAAAGTATTATTACTCTTTAAAGCTACCCTTAGACCATTGCTTTGTAAAATTCTTTTAAGTTTTTCACTTAGCCCGGTTACATATGGTAAGGAACAAAAAACATCCTTCTCCCGAGTTGTCTCGGGAGAAGGATGTTTTTTGTTCCTTACCATATGTAACCGGG
This sequence comes from Artemia sp. Qi Xiang Cuo, assembly GCF_049724085.1. Taxonomy (NCBI): domain Eukaryota; kingdom Metazoa; phylum Arthropoda; class Branchiopoda; order Anostraca; family Artemiidae; genus Artemia; species Artemia sp. Qi Xiang Cuo. Next base: position 50,667,680 of record NC_142810.1, read on the forward strand.
CTAAGTGAAAAACTTAAAAGAATTTTACAAAGCAATGGTCTAAGGGTAGCTTTAAAGAGTAATAATACTTTGGGTAGTTTTCTAAATTCTGGGAAGGATCTAACTTCACTGGGGAAACAAAGTGGGGTTTATCAGATCCCATGTACTTGTGGAAGCTCATGTGTGGGACGTACTAACCAGAATTGGGAAATAAGATTATTACAGGATAAAGATTCGATTTCATCAGCTTTAAAGCAAGATTCTATGTCGGAAAAATTTACTTCAGCCCTTTCGGAACACATTTTTAATTTTCCAGGCCATTTGATTTTGTTCGATAAAGTCTCTTTGATTTCTTGGAACCAGTGTTTCAAGCAACACTTTTATGATACTCTTGAAATTAAAAAAATTTTATTCAAGAATATTGCTTTGAATCGGGATACAGGTGAATTTGGGCTGGACTCTATCTATGATAATTTATTAAAATCTGACAGAATAAAGTTCAATTCATCCAATGTAGTTGACCTCTGTCCAAATGTTATACCATTGAACGCTAATGAACTGAATCCAAGAAGGTCAAAGAGAATAGCTTCCGCCTTTGCTTGGAAAAGAATTAGAGATTCAAACAATATGTAGTGTTATTTGATTTAGTATATAAACTTTTGTTTTAAATTGTTTTATTTTAGTTTTACTACTGATGACGGTCACTGTATATGTGACCGAAATATCTGGTATTTTTGTGAATTTCTATCATCACTGTCTATTAAAAGGATTTTATCCCTATTTGAACTTTTATTTATCGTCATGGAAAGGCAGTGTGGTCTCCGAAATTATCTATGGCTATGTTTGTTTAATTTGATTTGTTGTTTTTTGAATTGATCAATAAAGGAATCTTAATATCTCTTATTGTTTGATTTTAAACAGTTGACAAAAAATGTGTTGGATTTCCACGCCCTTATTGAATTTTCAACTTATTAAAACACACAGATAAGATCTATTCAAAATGAAATACACATACAATTATACACTATACTAATCCCCTCAAAGTCTCCTTGGCCTTTAAAATAAGGAGCAGAAATGTGAGTCATTTGCTCATAGCAAAAAGTCACATACAGAGAAAAATATATAGGATATTAAAATTAAATAGACAAATTAAATAAGTTAAATAGACTTCAATGAATCCTGCGCAAGAAAGGGAAAAGAAATAACTTCTAAGAAGCAAAAAATTTTTATCTATTTTTTTTTTAAACAAGTTAAAAGAGTGGCACTTTCGAGCTGACTTAGACATGATTCTACACAATATGACCCGCTTATTACAAGATTAAAATGTGACCTCACAGAAGGAGTAAAAGAAATTTGATGACTTTTCAATTACAAAGATGATAATTATTTTAATCACGAATAATAGATGGCGGCATATTTAGGGGCTAAGGGAGGTCACAACAAAGCTTAGCAAAAAAAAGAAATGAATTGGATTTATTTTCCTGTTTTTGCTGTTTTTTAATTTCCATGAGGCAGTTAAATCTTGAATTTGTAGATTTTTCTATTCCTGCAGCCAGGGGCGGATCTTGAGCAAAATCTTGGTCCAAAGTGACAAGGGTGCCAATGAGCAATTTTTTTAGGGGGGGGGGGAATGTAACAAAGGTGACAATGATTGGCCAAATTGATAAATTTATTCTAGAAAAAGAGTAAGAAAATAAAAAAAAGGAATGAGGGCACCAGAAAAAGTTTTTTTTTTTTGGGGGGGGGGTGGCTGAATCCGCCACTGCCTACAGCTCTATTATAGATCTTCTCATTTAGATTCATCGCTTTTTTTAAAGTTTCTTGAGTCAATCTGTATATTAACAATAATAACAAAAAAGTTAATGGGTAATCTGAATATAAAAATACCCAAAAATTTATGAAAATTAAGATTTCGAGAGGGGTCCTGATTCCGTCCCTGATCTCTCCTATTCATGTTGAATATGTCAGTTTAACAATAAATTTAAGCAGATATTATTCTCCTTACTTGAGCCGATTCCTCGAAATATTTTCCAGCAGACGGTGTTCTGTTGGAAAAAAAAACTGAGGCTCGTATTCAGGCATTTTTTGGGAGAGGGGAAGCTTTTGTTAAGGAGGTCATAAGGAATGATTTTGAGATAGTTAGATCTTCTTCGGAGGGTGCAAAGAGGGAGGTTTTAAATAGATCGGGGTAGAGGAGGAGCGTGTGTAGCTTGTTTCGCCTCACCTGCCTTTTTGCCGCTGTGAGTTTCTGATAGTGACCCCCCCCCCTTCATATGCACATGTATGATGAAATTTATTTTTTAGTTTTTTCCGCTGCAAGTTTATGAACTTAGTAAAATTAGCCTCTGAACTGTTCAAGTTTTATTATTTATTTCTAAAAGGAACCTGTTTGTTAAGTAGGGAACAATTGTTGGAATTGTACCGAATTTACGACATATTTGACTAAACAAAAAAAAAGCACATTATCAGACAATGGTAATTATAAACTTTTGGCTATACTGAGCCGGAAACAATCCACATATAAACCTCTCTTTTCTATGTCACTAAAACTACCCATTATATCCTGTTAACACTAAAACCAATTTTCATAAATTATCGAAATGTCTATGGTTTTGTCAATGAAAAGCGACAGAATATTACTTTTCAATTCTAAAAAACAAGTAGACACTTTTTTTCCTCCCATTGACAAGTCTAACAAAATTTTAACCTGCAAAAAAATCACAACATTTAAATTCATCCATAAAATTTCTGTTAAATCCTCTTTATTTGGTGTAGAACTTGAGTTACCTTTTAACTCAAGGTAACTTGAGTTTACCTTTTAACTTGAGTTGCCCTGAGGAGTTTGGGGTGGTTGTCATCCTCAAAGACCTAATGTCCAGAAGTTTCAAATACGTTGAACAAATCGGCTATCTAAAAATTTTGATTGGATGTGTTTGGGGAAATGGTGGGCGTGAGAGGGTGGTTAGTTGCCCTCCAATCAATTTTGACTATTAAAAAGGGCACTAGCTCTTTGAATTTCCAATCAACTGAGCCCTTTTTCAAATTTCTACGACTAAACTTTCAATAAAAACCTTATATTATAAGGTTTATTTATTATAAACCTTATAAATGCCCTCAGGGCATAACTTATAACACTTGCCCTGAAGACTGCGGAGGGAGTGTCCTGCTCAAAGATATAATTCCCAGAACTTTCAACTGCGTTGAACAAAATGGACATCTCAAAATTTTGATTCGATGTGTTTGGGGAAATGGTGGATGTGGAAGGGGTTTTAGTTGCCCTCCGATCACTTTCAACTATTAAAAGGGGCACTAGCCATTTCAATTTCCAATGGAAAGAGCCCTTTTTGAAGTTTCTACGACAACACTTTCTATAAAAACCTTTGTACGGAGTTATCGTTCTCCGTATACTCCTCTTCTACCCACTCTCTTCCGAACATCGCTCCTTTGCGTGAAGCTTCAATATCTTGTCTTGCTTCCCCTCTCTATCCCATTGAAAGACATAATCCACAACGGGACGTCCTCGTCTTTTTTTCCACTTTCCTGTTGCCGAGGCCACCGTGTTATTCGTGGTATACTTGGTATTCTTTTTAGTTGCTTTTCTACGTTGTTGGTTGAAAGTAATTTTTTTATGGTTTTTGAATTTTTCTTTTATAGATTTTGGAAGAAATGTTTTAACTTTAGCTGCACCGTATATAAAACACTTACAACATTTATTTTTAATTTCTAAAGGTCATATCCAGGGGTGATTTAGGGGTTTTGTCCCCCCCCCCCAATAAAATAGAATTTACGACTAGTAAAAACGCAACAAAAATGTATGCAAACAAATTTTTTTTATGGTTTTTAATGTTTTTTTTAAGATTTTGGAAGAAATGTTTTCAGTTTAGCTGTACCGTATATCAAACGCTTACAACCTTTATCTTTAATCTCTAAAGGATATCCAGGGGTGAAAAAAAAACTGTTTTTCTTAGCAAATTTTGATTCTTTTCTAAGAGAAAGTCTAAAAGACATCATAATTCTGGCTTGATAAATGAATGCAACAAACTACTGCTAGCAACTCACTGCGACACTTTGCCGAACGAATCCATCACTGCTACGCACGATCCTCCACCTTCCCAATCTATTCAAAACACCTAAATCACCCCTGGATATCCTTTAAAGATTAAAGATAAATGTTGTGTTTTATATACGGTGCAGGTAAAGTTAAAACATTTCTTCCAAAATCTTTAAAAAAAAAAACATTAAAAACCTTAACAAAATCTGTTTACATGTATTTTGTTACGTTTTTACTAGTCGGAAAATTTTACGTGGGGGGGGGGTCCCACGCCGGTCGGCGTATAAGGCGGCAACGACGACCTCTCCAGCGTCTTTGACCAATGTTCATCAAGGGATGAACTTTTGATTTTTTTTTCTCTAGCTGTTTTGTCAGCGCTCAGCGTTCAGAACCATACATTAATACTGACAGAAGATTACTATTCAAGAGACTCAGTTTCAACTTCAAAGAGAAAGTGGAACTTCTTCAAACGTTTCTTAACTTACCAAAGGCGCTTCCTGCGCACGCGATACGTGTGGCAACTTCATGCTCGGGGCTTTCATCGGTGCTCACTAGACTCCCAAGATATCTAAACATCTCTACCTCTTAAATTTCCTTTTCTTTAACTGTCAGTGGCTCAGCAGATAGTTTATTCACGCTATTGCGCATGATTTTGTCTTTTGCGTGCTTATTGCCAAACCTATTCGTTCACCTACTTTCGAGATCTCATTTATGTTGTACTGAAGCTCCTCTCTTAAGTGAGAAAGGAGCGTTATATCGTCTGCGAAGTCTGCATCAAATGAAGTGCGATTTTCATTCAACTGGATGCCACCTGTGAAGTTGCTCGTCCGCAGGATAAAATCAATGAGCATTGCCAACAGTACTGGGGACAGAATGCACCCCTGTCGAATGCCTGAGTTGACTTTGAACCACTCAGTCAAGTCCCCTTCATCAGTTAGAACAGTGCACATTTGTTCATCATATAGCGCCATTATAATTCTGACAATTTTATCCAGGGAGCCATAGTAGAGCAATACTTTCCACAGTGAATCACTATGGACTGAGTCGAAAGCCTTCACGAAATCGATGAAAGCCATTATGATTTCAGTTTGCCATTCATTTGATTTTTCAATAGGTATTCTTAGACTAAAAATCAAGTCAGTACATGACCTATTTGGTCGGAAGCCATGCTTTTCATCTCTGAGTATGGTGTCAACTTTTGTTTGGATGTGATTCAAAAGTAGTTGGTAGAGGACTTTGTTTCCTGCAGACTATGAAGTGATACCTCGCCAATCGCTGCAATCAGCAATTCTACTCTTATTAAATAGTTTCACTATGACCCCTTTCTTCCAATCTGTGGAAATACCCTCAATGTCCCATATCTGCATTAACACTTGGTATAGTGGCTCAGTTTGCACACCAGTACCGTATTTCAATAGTTCAGGACGTATATCGTCGATGCCAGCTGCTTTTCCATTCTTTAGTTTACGCAGTACTGTCTTTATTTCATGTAAACTAATTGGCTCTGTACTTATGTACGACTATCTGGGGTGTCTGCAGGATCTGCAGGAGTGGCAAAGTCTAATATTTCATGGAAATATTCTTTCCATCTATTATCTATTTCTTCTTTGCGCGTTAGCAGTCGTCCCGATTTACTTTCAATCGCAGTTGCAGGCTTTTTGAAATCTCTTGTGATCCCCTTTATTATGCGATAAACTTCCCTGCTATCAGCTTTACTAGCAGCAGCTCTGGCTTCGGCAGCTTTGGCCTCGAGGAAGCAACGTCTATCTGCTCTAGTTGACCTTTTTACGGCCCTGTGAGCTTCTTTTTACTAATTTATTAGATGGTCCTTATATTCAGAGGTGACACTGAGGTTGCAGGAGTCGATAGTTGAATTTTCACCTCTTTCCTCACCGACATGAGTTTCCAAGAAAAATCACTTATCCAATGTTCCTTTTTTCTTTTTAACAAAACCAAGAATCTCTTCAGCTACACTCTGCACATTTTTGACAATCTGGGTCCATGCTTCACCAACAGATGCTAGAAAACTTATTAGAGAGGGACAGACAATGGTTTCGTCGAATGTCTTTGTCTCTTAACCTCTGCACATCAAATGTTCTAAGAGTTCTTTTGTACTTCACAATGATCTTTAGCCTCAGCTTGAAACGGGCGATCACTAGTTGGTGATCAGAGAACGAATCAGCACCACGAAAGAAACGCAAGTCCTCCAAACATCGCCTGTATCGCTTCCTGATCAAGAGGTGGCCAGTTTGGTTTCTTGTCACTCCATCAGGAGAACTCCAAGTATACTTGTGGATTTCCCGGTGGGGAAACCACAAGCCACCAATAATTAGGCCACGGCTAGCACACATGTCTATGAATCGCACACCATTATCATGTATGACACCCAAACCATGTTGTCCAATCACTTCAGGTGCATAAGTATAGTCATTATCAATTTTAGCAGTAAAATCCCCACATATAATTAAAATATTGTGCTCAGGTACTTAGTTGACTAGATTGTTAAGTTCATAATAGAAACAGTCTTTCTTGTAATTGTCAGCTTCGTTTGTTGGAGCATATGCGCCGATGTTTGTCAGCTTTGACTGCGAGCTTGCGAAACGGACTTTCATCCTTCTTCCGTTTTTGGGGACGTTTTTTTCGTTTAACCAAGTGCTTGCGTTAAAGCTATTGTTAAAGCTTGCTACCGTGGGGAGGATTGAAAGGTCTTTATGCTTTGGTAACCTCCTTCACCTCTGTGTAACCAATACTTTCAAGTTCTGCGGAGAAACTGATGTATACCAAGTTTTTTTTAATGTGAATATGATGACAATGATGATGAATTGGAAGAAGGCTCAAGTAGAGAGTAAGAGATTGCTGCAGACGAAATCTCCCCGATGTCATAGATGCGGATATTGCTAAGACCGCGTATGATATGGTTGACCCTGATAAGTTGGATGAAGAAAGTGCAGGTGATGAGTGGGCTGAAACTACATCTGACTCTGGAAGCAGCACTAGAGTTTTTATTTATTTTGCTTAGCTAGCTCTTGTAACTAATGCTTTTTCACCTAAGAGGAAGCTCTAGTCTAACTACAAGGCATCCTCCCGGAGAATGGGAACCTATAGTCCAATATTAACTTTAAAGCTGGTCCAAAACAGAGACAAAAGATTGCAGTACTGTTACCATAGATCTTAGAACAGAATAAGTAAGGTTGGACATTTTGCAAAGAAGTGGAATAAGCTTTATAGTACAAATCGTTGGCAGCGCAATAGCGCTGCCTAAGTAAAGAACCCTGTTGGCACAATGTATTATTTATTTATTTATTTTTTCCAGACCAGGGCATTTCGTATCGAAGGATTCGTCGTAGACACTTCGAAAAGGGCTCATTCGATTGGAAATTGGAATGGCTAGTGCGCTTTATAATAGTTGTATGTGATTGGAAGGCAACTAACACCCCTTACACGCCCACTATTTCCCCTAACACGTCTAATCAAAATTTTGAGATAGCCATTTTGTTCATCATAGTTGATTTCCAAATAGAAATTATGTTTTTAAGGATGATACTCCCCCATAACCCTCAGGGCAAGGGTTGTAAGTTATGCCCTGGGGGCATATAAGAATTTTATAGAAAGCTTTGTCGTAGAAAATTCAAAAAGGGCTCATTCGATTGAAATTCAAAAGGCTAGTGCCCTTTATTATAATCGAAAGTGATTGGAGGGCAACTAACCCCCCTCTCACGCCCACCTTTTCCCCAAACACATCCAATCAAAATTTTTAGATAGTCATTTTGTTCAACGTAGTTGAAAGTTCTGGAAACTAGGTCTTTGAGGATGACAACCCTGCACTGCCCTCAGGGCAAAGGTTGTAAGTTATGCCCTGGGGGTATATAAGGTTCTTATAGAAAGTGTTGTCGTAGAAACTTCAAAAAGGGCTCTTTCGATTGGAAATTGAAATGGCTAGTTCCCTTTTTAATAGTCGAAAGTGATCGGAGGGCAACTAAAACCCCTTCCACATCCACCATTTCCCCAAACACATCGAATCAAAATTTTGAGATGTCCATTTTGTTCAACGTAGTTGAAAGTTCTGGGAATTATATCTTTGAGCAGGACGCTCCCTCCGCAGTCTTCAGGGCAAGTGTTATAAGTTATGCCCTGGGGGCATTTATAAGGTTTATTATAAATAAACTTTATAATGTAAGGTTTTTATTGAAAGTTTAGTCGTAGAAATTTGAAAAAGGGCTCAGTTGATTGGAAATTCAAAGAGCTAGTGCCCTTTTTAATAGTCAAAAGTGATTGGAGGGCAACTAACCCCCCTCTCACGCCCACCATTTCTCCAAACACATACAATCAAAATTTTTAGATAGCCGGTTTGTTCAACGTATTTGAAACTTCTGGACATTAGGTCTTTGAGGATGACAACCACCCCAAACTCCTCAGGGCAAGGGTTGTAATTTATGCCCTGGGGGCATTTAAGGCTTTTATAGAAAGTGTTTTCGTAGAAACCCCAAAAAGGGCTCATTCGATGGGAAATTCAAAGGGCTAGTGGCCTTTTTAATAGTTGAAAGTGACTGGAGGGGAACTAACCGCCCTTTCTTGCCCACGATTTTTCCGAACATATTTAATCAACAATTTGAGGTGGACATTTTTCTCAATGTAGTTGGAAGTTCCGGAAAATCTATCTTCTAGTATAAAACATTTCTCACAGCCCACTAGGAAAGATCTGAGAACTATGCCCTGGGGGCATACAAAGTTTTTATAAAAAGTGTTGACACAAAACTTCAAAAAGGCCTCACTTGATTGGAGATTGAAAGGGCTAGTGCCTTTTTTAATAGTTGAAAGTAATTGAAAGTAATTGTTTTTATAGAAAGCGCTGTCGTAAAAATTCAAAAAGGGCTCACTTGATTGGAGATTGAAAGGGCTAGTGCCTTTTTTAATAGTTGAAAGTAATTGGTGGGCAACTAACTCCCTCTCACGCCCACCATTTCCCCATATACATGCAATCAAAATTTTAAATGTTCATTTTGTTCAACGTAGTTGAAAGTTCTTAAAATTATGCTTTTGAGGATGACAAATCCCCCGAACCCCTCGGGGTAAGGATTGTTAGTTATGCCCTGGGGGCATATAAGGTTTTTATAGAAAGTGTTTATGTAGAGACTTCAAAACGGGCTCCTTCGATTGGAAATTGAGAGAGCTAGTGCTCTTTTTAAAATTCGAAAGTGATTGGAGGGCAACTAATCCCGCTCTTACACCCACCATTTCCCCAAACACATGCAATCAAAATTTTAAGATGTTTGTTTTGTTCAACGTAGTTAAAAGTTCTGGAAATTAGGTCTTTTAGGATGATAACCCCCTTAGAGCCCTCAGGGCAAGGGTTGTAAGTTATACCCGGGGGCATATAAGGTTTTTATAGAAAGTGTTGTCGAAGAATCTTCAACAAAATCTCATTTGATTGGAAATTGAAAGGGCGAGTGCCCTTTTTAATAGTCGAAAGTGATTGGAGAGCAGTGAACCCCCCCTACTACGCCCACCATTTCCCCAAACACATCCAATCAAAATTTTGAGATAGGCATTTTGTTCAACGTAGTTGAAAATTCTGGAAATTATATCTTTGAGCAGGGCAGTCCCCCACAGTCTTTAGGGCAAGGGTTATAAGTTATACCCTGGGAGGCATATAAGGTTTTTATTGAAAGCTTTGTCGTAGAAACTTGAAAAAGGGCTCATTCGATTGGAAATTCAAAGGGCTATTGCCCTTTTTAATGGTCGAAAGTGGTTGGAGGGCATCTAGCTTCCTTCTCACGCCCACAGTTTCCCCAAACACATCCAATCAAAATTTTGAGATAGTCGTTTTGTTCAACGTAGTTAAAAGCTCTGAAAATTAGGTCTTTGAGGATGATAACCACCCCAAACCCCTCAGGGCAACTGCTGTAAGTTATGCCCTGGGGACATATAAGGTTTTTATAGAAAGTGTTTTCGTCGAAACTTCAAAAAGGGCTCATTCGATTGGACATTCAAAGGGCTAGTGGCCTGTTTAACAGTTGAAAGTGATTGGAGGGGAATTAACCCCCCTTTCACACACATCATTTTCCCAAACACATTCAATCAAAATTTCGAGATAGACATTTTGTTCAACGTAGTTGAAAGGTATGATTTTGAGGATGACAAACCCTCCAAACCCCTCAGGACAAGGATTGCTAGTGTAAAATTCTGCTGTCACCACTCTGTAAACCTCTATTTAGTTCTTTCTATATGCCCTTTTATAATTGGCAGATGTAATGGTTTACGTAAATTCCAAAGATAGACGATAAACGTTGGTACATGGTCTTTATTAAATAACGTGAGAATACACACAGAGAAAATAAGGTAGCACAAGAACAACTAGCTAGGACGAAGGCGAAAGATGGACTGCCTTTAGAAATGAACCAAGAATATAACTTTCCTGGAACGGAAGTTCCAGGCCTGGGAACGATCCCTTTCCCACGACTAGCTTTAGTCTCAAGTGCCCCCCCCCCCTGGACCGCTACCGTTGACACATAAATGCCCAACTAACTAAGAAATGAGATACCCGGAAAAGCTTCTCGAATTGATGTTAAATACTTTACAGATTCTCCCCCCTGTTTTTAGTTAAATTTCCCAAATTTGGCTTATCCCCTTCTCATTAAACCCCCAAACTTTAATTGAATTCAAAACATTCCCTTTCCAAATTATTCACTTCTCGCCTACTAACATTCTACAGCATGAACTAGTAAACAATTACATAATACAAACACTACACAATACTTGCATAAGTAAACTTACATAGTATAAATGAACCACACTAACAACAGCAGTCGGAAACTGGATATTTTAACGCTTCATTTTTCTTTCTATACTTTAAAATAGACTTGTTTCCCGTCCCCTGAATTTGATGAGGACAAGGAAAGTTGGGGTTATGTATAAACTTTGAATTAGGGCAAAAGGAATGACCGGGAAAGGCTAATTAATCCTGAAAATACCAGCGACAAATAAATGAAATTGCAGAAGTTTTAAAAATCATACCATGCTGCAATGACGTTAAGATATTATTCCCAATAAAATCCTCGGGGTTTTATTTGAACGCCTCGGTTTAGACCTATTTGGTTTTTCTCTACTAACTTGTGGTTCGACAAATGGCAGTACTACTGTTGATATCTCTACATAACTATTAGTGCTACGCATTAAAACCATCCCGTGAGGCATCAACCTCATCCCACTGGACCTCAAAACCAGCCCCCTTTTCATGGGTAGCCAGACTGCCCTGCGAGGAATCAGTAACGTCTCGCAGTGCAGCAAAAAAAAACCATCCCGTGAGGCATCAGTACCATCCCACGGGACCTCAAAACCAGCTCCCTTTTCCTGGGTAGCCAAACCACCCTGCGAGCACAAAGTAGCAACTCTCAGTTCACCAAAAAAAAACATCACGTGAGTCATAAGGACCATCCCACGGGACATCAAAACCCGCTCCGTTTTCCTGGATATCCAAACCACCCTGCGAAGATTCAGTACTATCTCGCAGTGCAACAAAAAAAAAACCATCCCCTGAGTCATCAGTCCCAACCCACGGGACCTCAAAACCAGCACACTTGTCCTTGGTATCCAAACCTCCCTGCGAGGAATCAGTACCATCTTGCAGTGCCTTCTCATTATCATTGAGTCCAAATTTCACCCTCGTCAGCGCAGAAAGAAATTCATCGGAAAAAGAAGACGTGTCTTCTTTCCCCACTATCTGTTCTATCTGTTCATATTGTATTGCAACATTATACGCATCACCTAAACAAAAAAAAAATTCTGCACTATTCTCTAACAAATACCGTTTGTAGGACGGTCTGATCCTCTCCTTGAATAAATTAAGAGCAAATCTTTCAAGGACTACACCATCATCCCTGGCTTCTAAGGACACCCTACATGACCTTCCTAATTGTTGCATCCTTCTATAGAATAATGGCTAAGTGAAGGTAGAAATCAACCGGAGACTCTCAGTTGTAGAAACTTGAATTAGTAGGTAGAAGCTATCGCGAGGAAATCTATATTAGGCATTGTGTAACAGCCTATTTCAAAATGTTCATTCAAAAGAAAATATTTCTCAAGAAGGCACTTTGAATAGAAGAAGGTTCAATGGCTCGTAACGTTTGATGTCTTATTAATCAGTCTTTTGTAGTATTTGCAGATCAATATCGCAGTCTGTTAGCGGGCGAAATACTCTTCAATATGTTGTCAGTATTTAGCATAAGATGTCGTAAATACTTATAACGGTCACTCAAATGTCACTTGGAGGTTTTCCCCTAGTGATATACGCTTCACTAGTTTTAACCGCTTGCCACCACTCTGTAAACCTCTATTTAGTTCTTTCTATATGCCCTTTTATTATTGGCAGATGTAATGGTTTCCGTAAATTCCAAAGATAGACGATAAACGTTGGTACATGGTCTTTATTAAATAACGTGAGAATACACATAGAGAAAATAAGGCAGCACAAGAACAACTAGCTGCGACGAATGCGAACGATGGACTGTCTTTAGACATGAGCCAAGAATATAACTTTCCTGGAACGGAATTTCCAGGCCTGGGAACGATCCCTTTCCCACGACTAGCTTTCGTCTCAAGAGCCCCCCCCCCCTGGACCACTATCGTTGACACATAAATGCCCAACTAACTAAGAAATGAGATACCCGGAAAAGCTTCTCGAATTGATGTTAAATACTTTACACTAGTTATGCCCTGGGGGCATATAAGGTTCTTATAGAAAGCGTTTTCGTAGAGATTTCAAAATGGCTCCTTCGATTGGGAACTGAAAAGGCTAGTGCTCTTTTTAAAAGTCGAAAGTGATTGGAGGGCAACAAATCCCCCTCTCACGCCACATAAATGCCCAACTAACTAAGAAATGAGATACCCGGAAAAGCTTCTCGAATTGATGTTAAATACTTTACACTAGTTATGCCCTGGGGGCATATAAGGTTCTTATAGAAAGCGTTTTCGTAGAGATTTCAAAATGGCTCCTTCGATTGGGAACTGAAAAGGCTAGTGCTCTTTTTAAAAGTCGAAAGTGATTGGAGGGCAACAAATCCCCCTCTCACGCCCACCATTTCCCCAAACACATCCAATCAAAATTTTGAGATAGCCATTTTGTTCAAAAGATGAAAGTTCTGGAAATTTGGTTTTTGAGGAATACAACCCCCCCCCCCCACAGCCTTCAATGCAATGGTTGTAAGGTATGGCCTGGGGGTATAAGTTTTTTTTTATTATAAAATGTTGTCGTAGAAACTTCAAAAAAGGCTCATTCACTTGGAAATTGAAAGGGCTGGTGCCATTTTTAATAGGCTAGTCAAAACTTATTAGAGGGCAACTAACCCCCCTCTCACACCCACCATTTCCCCAAACGTATCGAATCAAAATTTTGAGATAGCCATTTTTTCAACGTAGTTAACAGTTCTGGAAATTATGTCTTTGAGGATGATACCCCCCACACCCCTCAGGGCAAGGGTTGTAAGTCATATCCTTGGGTATATAAGGCTCTTATAGAGAGCATTGTCATATAAACTTCAAAAACTTCGAAACTATGAAGGGCTAGTGCCCTTTTTAATAGTCAAAAGTGATTGGAGGGAAACTAACGCCCCTCCGACGCCCACCATTTCCCCAAAAAATATCCAATAAAAATTTCGAGATAGCCATTTTGTTCAACGTAGTCGAAAAGTCCGGAAACCTAAGTCTACCAAGCATAAAACTACCGCAAATGAGTATCATTAAATAAATGAAACCCAAAACAAACAGAAATTAAAATAAGTCAAATTCAAAACGAGCAGAAATTAATCTGAGTAGGGTTCTAAACCCTATGCTTTCTAAAAGCCAGATTTTGATTAATCAGTAGAAAAGATGGCTCCAGTGATTTATCAATGTTTGTATTCAACGAATTTTAGACACCATGGATGCATCAATAGCTGTAAGGAGCAAATTTCGGCCTATAGTAACCGAAAAAAAAATAATGTGTTTTTAGAAAAACAATTCTATACAAAAAACTACTTGATATTGCTGCATCAATGTTAGTAATTTACCTCCATTAAACTCCAATGTTAATCTTAGCACAAAAACAAATTTCCCTTATTTTCAAAAAAAAGCCCGAAACCTCTCGAAAATGGTATTGGATGGCATTAGATCTCAAAGTACACCATTGAAATTGCCATGGTCGAGAACCCTTAACCGGAGGTATACAGTCCCCACTCCAAAAACCAAAGAAGGTCGTATTTTAGGAACGACAGTGCAAGCAATCCAATGTGCAAGAACCACTGACGGAACACTCGAAACAAGGATGTTTCTAAGTGACAAGTTCAAAGTTTGAACTTCAGTTTGTTTTCCATTTTATCCAAAGCTGTTGTGCTTTTGTATTTGAAAGAAAAGTTTGTTCCTATTATTTCATCTCTGTTGTTCAACATCTTGAGGTGGCAAAAACAAAATAAAGCTATGCCCAGGTCCTCTAATAAGTCTTAGAATCACCTGTGCAGTCAGGGTTAGGGTCAGAATCACCTGTGCAGTCAGGGTTGTATTGTATGCGCATGTAGTTAATTAAAAATAAGATGGGTTAGTGGATTTGGGATGGTTTCCTTATGCAAGCTTGGGAATTACGGCATATAACTCGCCCAGTATAGATGACTGGCTGCAACATCTTAAAAAAGAGAAAGATAAACAACAAAAACAGCTGTTTTCTTATAAAAATAGCTGTTTTTACAAAAAACAGAACAAAAAGTTGAAACAGGTTACCTGTTTTTGACGACCTGTTTCTATTTCTGTTCTGTTTTTTTTTTCATTTGTTTTTTTTTTGTTCTGTTTTTCAAAAAAACAGAAACAGTACCGTTGCTTACTCGGGACTGCAAAAGAAAATACCACACAAAAAAAAGCACACTAAGGACAGTAAAATGGAATGTGATTAAGTCGAAGCTTACACAACCATATATATCTTTAAAAATTAGGAAACATTTTTTTTTTTTAAAGGAAATAAGGAAAAAGCCTGTATATACGACTATGCAGTTTTTTATAGAAGCAGGCGCCAAATTTAAAGGAAAGGAAGGTAGGCGAAAAATCAGCTAAAACTAAGCTAAAACCCATGATACCAAATAGCTCATGAAAGTGTAGGTTTCCTTTGAAGGTGTAGTTGTATTTGAGAATAAATGGAATGTTAACGTTTTTATATTTATGGGCGAAATTTTTTTTCCAAATTTAACTGTTTTTACAGTTTAGCGTGGCAACGCTGACGAAAATGTAATGCTACCCTAAAAACTACGAAATTTTGAAATAATCAAAACAAATAAAATTTTAGAAAAATTGTGGTTTTAATGTATGATTAGACCTAAGGTGGGTCCTGGGGGAGGGGGGCTAATGTTTTATTTTGATGTCTTTGGTACTTTAAAGTTTCGTCTTGTAATTACAAACCGCGGTTCATTTGAATCTGAATGAAAACAACTATTCATTGAAATCGGATTACCCTGGAAATATTTCTCATTACACAGTTTTCTAAGACCCTATGCTTTCAGTCTCGGCTACGATTGGTCGTGGTTTGTTCTTTACTAGGTTTGCTTTTTTCAAACGTTTTTATTTTTATGTCCCTGGTACTATAAACTAGAACAAATTTAGTACAATTTCTTGCTTCAGACCAAGTGTAAAAATTTTTGCACTATCTTTTTGACAGAACATCCTATTTAATTCTTGCCAAAGTTACGAAATTTCAGATAATTCCACCTTGAGAAAAAAAATAGCTAATAGTCAAGTCCTTGTATCCTAAGTGGTCTTAGTTTAACTTAATTAATATCAGGAAAAGACAGAAAAAGATTCGATTCCTGGCCCCTGGGAGTGATCGGCCAGTTGCCTTCCAATCTCCGGAATTCTTTTCCATCTTCTTCTAAAATCAAATTAAAGAAAGATAAAGGGATGCGAATGAAATTCTTTTGAAATGTATATGATATTTGCTGTTCGGGAAAAGATTATTAGAAACCGTACGATCGTCACTTAGTCGAAATCTACGAAGTAAATTTTCTTTCTTGTCAAAAATGTTGTCTTTTTTTAAAGAACCAGATGGCTTAAACTTTTACACAGCAAAGTCAATCAGGTTTTGAAAAGAATTCGTAAACCTTTATTTCCTTTAGGAATATTGTGATTGGCTTCAGAAAATACGTTACAGATGTAAATGAAATTAAAGAACAATTTGTACCACGATATCTAAAGAAATCAATTTCTCTTATTCTCTATGGTAGTGCTCAATGGCGTCAAATTCACGAAAATCTAGGGGGAAGGAGCAAAATATATTTTTTAATAGCTAAGGGGTGTGAAATACCCCCCAAAAAGGTATTTTTTCAGATATAGAGGCATAAAAACTAGCGTAACAGAGGCACCCAAGTTCCTCTCGCCATTGGTAGTGATGCAATTGGTGCAACGGAGATTAACAGGAAAATGTAACTCATTTGCGCTATATGGCCTCTATGGTCTTATGTCGAAGATTGTAAGGCAGAGATATTCATATTCTTGAGGGTGCGGGAAGGGATTTCCAGAGGTAACTCTAATTTTTTTTACTAATAACAGTAAAATACAGCTATTAAGGATTACCGTCATTATTACATTCTTTTTGAACAATTTTTCTTATTAGTTCTGTTCTATTCAGGAAGCAATGTGGATTGGGTGGCGGTTGTTTATTTAAACTTCGGTTGACCAAAAAAATTCGATTTCCTCTTTTTTAAAAGTAGATTTTCTTTCAGCAGCTAAAGCATTATGTTTTGCCGGGCCGACTAGTGGTGTCATTTTCGTCTAAAGGAATCGACCTGGCTTGGCTTAAGTCAAAGGAGTCTTCATATAGAGCTGGCGCTTATTGGCGCAAAGGGGTGCTGCCTTTCTCGAAGGGCTACAAGGCTGGTATAATCTGTTATTACATGTAAAAATAGAGATACTTTGTTCCTGGACCATTTTTTGTGGCACATAGGGCATCAATAGATGCTTTATGGGAACGTTTAACCGACGTTTCCCTTTTGCCGTTGGCCCTGTTATCGGACCCCATATTGATTAGCTGCCGATCTTGGCAGCTGAGATCGAACCTCAGGTCCTGTACTGCCGAGCAGAGATCAATCCAATACTATAGCAGTAAGGGTGTACGCACTTTAAATTACACATTGAATTACACATGGATATGCTTGCAGTTTAACCGGTAAATTGGCTTATCAAGAACAGTCACCTATTCCCACGAAAGGCATATGCCATACCAGACGGGTTTCTGAGGTCACGCCCATTTTTTGTGCACAGTATCAAACCTACGCCTGAGGCATGGATATGCGTGCAGTTTAGCCGGTACATTGGCTTATCAAGGACAGTCACCTATTACTACGAACGGTACATGCCTTACCAGACGGGTTTCTGAGGTAACACCCATTCTCTTGTGCACAGTATCAATCCTACGCCTGAGGCATGGATATGCGTGCAGTTTAACCGGTACATTGGATAATCAAGGACAGTCACCTTTTACTACGAACGGCACATGCCTTACCAGACGGGTTTCTGAGGTAAAACCTATTTTCTTGTGCACAGTATCAATCCTATGCCTGAGGCATGGATATGCGTGCAGTTTAACTGGTACATTGGCTTACCAGGGTCAGTCACCTATTACTACAAACGGTACATGCCATACCAGACGGGTTTCTGAGGTAACACCCATTTTATTGACGATTACAAGAATATACACTACAGTTTCAAAAATACATGAAAAAATAAATGTGGCGATCTCTAGTTTTGGCTATTGAACCTTGAAAAACATGTCTGACAAGTCTTGTACCCTCTGTATCAATTGATTACTGTCCGCGGTAAGGCATATTATGCAATCTAGTTTCATATATATTATTGTCTAATGGAGTACCGTTAGTAGAAACATCTCTGATTGATCACGGAAATGGGTGTTGCCTTAGAAACCAGTCCGCTCGCTTTATACGATGGGTATGGTGGGTATAGTCAGGTTTAGTTTTTCAAAGAGAGTGAGTATTTGACATTTTTGTAAAAAGGGATAAGGAATTCGCAAATTGGACCCTATGAACGATATTAATTAATGTTTTGAATAATAGGAGTGTGAATGATTCCAATTAGTGATTGGATTGTATGACGGTGGAGAAAAAAAGGATTAAACTGATTAACAGTTAAGGTAATTCCGAAGGGGTTGTTAACTCAGGTAATTTGTTACTTGACCTAGCTTTACCTTTCCGATGTGGTCTGTATAATACACAAGTAACGTTTCTGTATTTACACGTGAACATTCTGAATCCATTTTTGAAGTCTGTGGAAACAGTTTGACGTGTTCGGTGAGATTAAGTTCCTTGGCGTTTGATAGAAATTTGCAAAAAAAGGGATAATTAGTGATTGGATAATTTTTTTAACGTGAAATCTCTGAATAAAATATTTTTGGAGCATGTACTTGACGATGGATAAAAGGGTTAAGGTGATTAGCAATTACGAGCAAGTATCCCCCCACTGGTTCCTGGCAGTAGGCTAAGCATATCAAATTACTGTACTGTGGGTTAGGTAACATGATTAAACACGCTTTTACAAACGGAATTCATTGATAGACATTTGCAAAAAGGGGTAATTAGTGATTGGATAATTTTTTAACGTGAAGGGTCAATTTTGGAGGGAAAACCAAAAATACTCAGAATAGAAAACAAACGGGGTCTGCCTCAAAGGGAAGGCTTAGAGGCCCTTCGTTCCCCCATTTCTGAGGGCAGAGGAGGGGCGATGGGGGAGGGTCAATTTTGGAGAGAAAATCAAAAATACTCAGAATCGAAAATAAACGGGATCTGTATCAAGGGCAAGGTCAGTAGTGACTTGTTGTGCTTTACAATGTGCTGTTGATTTTCATAGTTCATTTTGGATTTCTTTCATTGAAATGCAAGAGTTGGAATATTTCAGTAGTGACTTGTTGTACTTTACCTTGTGACAGTTACATTCTCATGATTTTTCGAAGTTCATTTTAAATTTCTGTCGTGAAATGCAAGAGTTGGAATATTTCAGTAGTGTTTTGTTGTGCTTTACCCTGTCACAGTTACATTCTGTTGATTTTCATAGTTCATTTTGAATTTTTTTCATTGAAATGCAAGAGTTGGAATATTTCAGTAGTGTTTTGTTGTGCTTTACCTTATCACAGTTACATTCTCTTAATTTTTCAAATTTCATTTTGAATTTCCGTCGTGACATGCAAGAGTTGGAATATTTCAGTAGTGACTTTTTGTGCTTTACCTTCTCACAGTTACATTCTATTGATTTTTCGAAGTTCATTTTGAATTTCTGTCATGAAATGCAAGAGTTGGAAAATTGGGGTCTTAGTCCACCAGCCTGAATGGTGGAAATCTACTAGCTCAGTATTGGGGTCCCAGTCCACCAGCCTGAACGGTCGAAATTCACTAGCTCAGAATTGGGGTCTTAGTCCACCAGCCTGAATGGTGGAAATCCACTAGCTCAATATTGGGGTCTTAGTCCACCAGCCTGAATGGAGGAAATTCACTAGCTCAGTATTGGGGTCTTAGTCCACCAGCCTGAATGGAGGAAATCCACTAGCTCAGTATTGGGGTCTCAGTCCACCAGCCTGAATGGTGGAAATTCACAAGCTCAGAATTGGGGTCTTAGTCAGTGTTCAGATTGTAGCGTTGGGGTCCGACTATCTGGGCTTTATTTGTCGAGGCAGGTCGAGCTAGTGAATTTCAACCATTCAGGCTGGTGGAATAAGACCTCAATTCTGAGCTAGTGAATTTCCACCATTCAGGCTGGTGGACTAAGACCCCAATTCTGAGCTAGTGAATTTCCACCATTCAGGCTGGTGGACTGAGACCCCAATACTGAGCTAGTGGATTTTCACCATTCAGGCTGGTGGACTAAGACCCCGATACTGAGCTAGTGGATTTCCTCCATTCAGGCGGGTGGACTAAGACCCCAATATTGAGCTAGTGGATTTCCACCATTCAGGCTGGTGGACTAAGACCCCAATTCTGAGCTAGTGAATTTCCACCGTTCAGGCTGGTGGACTGGGACCCCGATACTGAGCTAGTGGATTTCCACCATTCAGGCTGGTGGACTAAGACCCCAGTTTTCCTAATCTTGCATTTCATGACAGAAATTCAAAATGAACTTCGAAAAATCAAGAGAATGTAACTGTGAGAAGGTAAAGCACAACAAGTCACTACTGAAATATTCCAACTCTTGCATTTCACGACAGAAATTCAAAATGAAATTTGAAAAATTAAGAGAATGTAACTGTGATAAGGTAAAGCACAACAAAACACTACTGAAATATTCCAACTCTTGTATTTTAATGAAAAAAAATTCAAAATGAACTATGAAAATCAACAGAATGTAACTGTGACAAGGTAAAGCACAACAAAACACTAATGAAATATTCCAACTCTTGCATTTCACGACAGAAATTCAAAATGAACTTCGAAAAATCATGAGAATGTAACTGTGACAAGGTAAAGCACAACAAGTCACTACTGAAATATTCCAACTCTTGCATTTCAATGAAAGAAATCCAAAAAGAACTATGAAAATCAACAGAATGTAACTGTGACAAGGTAAAGCACAACAAAACACTACTGAAATATTCCAACTCTTGCATTTCGCGACAGAAATTCAAAATGAACTTCAAAAAATCAAGAGAATGTAACTTTGACAAGTTAAAGCACAACAAGTCACTACTGAAATATTCCATTTCTTGCATTTCAATGAAAGAAATCCAAAATGAACATTGAAAAATCATGAGAATGTAGCTGTGACAAGGTAAACCACGACGAGACACTACTGAAATATTCCAATTCTTGCATTTCACGAAAGAAATTCAAAAGGAACTATGAAAATCAATAGAATGTAACTGTGACAAGTTAAAGCACAACAAAACACTACTGAAATATTCCAACTCTTGCATTTCACGACAGAAATTCAAAATGAACTTCGAAAATTAAAGAGAATGTAACTGTGACAAGGTAAAGCACAACAAGTCACTACTGAAATATACCAACTCTTGCATTTCAACGAAAGAAATCAAAAATGAACATTGAAAAATCATGAGAATGTAGCTGTGACAAGGTAATCCACGACAAGACACTACTGAAATATTCCAATTCTTGCACTTCGCGAAAGAAATTCAAAATGAACTTTGAAAAATTAAGAGAATGTAACTGTGACAAGGTAAAGCACAACAAAACACTACTGAAATATTCCAAGTCTTGCATTTCAATGAATGAAATTCAAAATGAACTATGAAAATCAACAGAATGTAACTGTGACAAGGTAAAGCACAACAAAACACTACTGAAATATTCCAACTCTTGCATTTCACGACAGAAATTCAAAATGAACTTGGAAAAATCAAGAGAATGTAACTGTGACAAGGTAAATCACAACAAGTCACTACTGAAATATTCCAACTCTTGCATTTCATGAAAGAAATTAAAAATGAAATTTTAAAAATCATGAAAATGTATCTGTGACAAGGTAAAACACGACAAGACACTACTGAAATATTCCAATTCTTGCATTTCACGAAAGAAATTCAAAATGAACTTTGAAAAATTAAGAGAATGTAACTGTGACAAGGTAAAGCACAACAAAACACAACTGAAATATTCCAACTCTTGTATTTCAATGAAAGAAATTGAAAATGAACTTTGAAAAATTAAGAGAATGTAACTGTGACAAGGTAAAGCACAACAAAACACTACTGAAATATTCCAACTCTTGCATTTCACGAATTCAAAATGAACTTCGAAAAATCAAGAGAATGTAACTGTGACAAGGTAAAGCACAACAAGTCACTACTGAAATATTCCAACTCTTGCATTTCAACGAAAGAAATTCAAAATGAACTTTGAAAAATTAAGAGAATTTAACTGTGACAAGGTAAAGCACAACAAAACACTACTGAAATATTCCATTTCTTGCATTTCAATGAAGGAAATTCAAAATGAACTTTCTGATTATTTTTGGTTTCCTTCCAAAATTTACCCTCCCCCCTCCCCTGTCCTAAGAAATGGGTTAATGAAGGGCCTCTGAGCCTTCCCCTTGAGGCAGATCCCGTTTATTTTCGATTCTGAGTATTTTTGGTTTTCCCTCCAAAAATGACTCCCCCTCTCCCCTGCCCTCAGAAATGGAGGAAGGATGGGCCTCTGAGCCTTCCCCTTGAGGCAGATCCCGTTTATTTTCGATTCTGAGTATTTTTGGTTTTCCCTCCAAAAATGACTCCCCCTCTCCCCTGCCCTCAGAAATGGAGGAAGGAGAGACCTCTGAGCCTTGCCCTTGAGGCAGATCCCATTTATTTTCGATTCTGAGTATTTTTGGTTTTCCCTCCAAAATTGCCCCTCCCCCCTCCCCTGCCCTCAGAAATTGGGGAACGAAGGGCCCCTAAGCCTAGCCCTTGAGGCAGATCCCATTTATTTTCGATTCTGAGCATTTTTGGTTTTCCCTCC
The DNA here is from genome assembly GCF_049724085.1 of Artemia sp. Qi Xiang Cuo. Classification (NCBI taxonomy): domain Eukaryota; kingdom Metazoa; phylum Arthropoda; class Branchiopoda; order Anostraca; family Artemiidae; genus Artemia; species Artemia sp. Qi Xiang Cuo. The sequence continues at coordinate 50,690,171 of NC_142810.1, forward strand.
AAAATTGACCCTGCCCCCTCCCCTGCCCTCAGAAATTGGGGAATGAAGGGCCTCTGAGCCTTGCCCTTGAGGCAGATCCCGTTTATTTTCGATTCTGAGTATTTTTGTCTTTCCCTCCAAAATTGACCCTCTCCCATCTCCCCCCTCCCCTGCCCTCAGAAATGGGGGAACGAAGGGCCTCTGAGCCTTCCCCTTGAGGCAGATCCCGTTTATTTTCTATTCTGAGTATTTTTGGTTTTCCCTCCAAAATTGACCCTTGACGTTAAAAAATTATCCAATCACTAATTACCCCTTTTTGCAAATGTCAATCAATGAAGTCCGATTGTACAAGCGTGTTTGATCATGTTACCTAACCCACAGTATAGCAATTTGATATGTGTAGCCTACTGCCAGGAACCAGTGGGGGGGATCCTTGCTCGTAATTGCTAATCACCATAACCCTTTTATCCATCGTCAAATACATGCTCCAAAAATATTTTATTCAGAGATTTCAAGTTAAAAATTTATCCAATCACTAATTACCCCTTTTTTGCAAATGTCTATCAAACGCCAAGTAACGTAATCTCACCGAACACGTCAAACTGTTTCCACAGACTTCAAAAATGGATTCAAAATGTTAACGTGTAAATACAGAAACGTTACTTGTGTATTATACAGACCACATCGGAGAGGTAAAGCTAGGTCAAGTAACAAATTACCTGAGTTAACAACCCCTTCGGGGTTACCTTATCTGTTAATCAGTTTAATCCTTTTCTTTTTCTCCACCGTCATACAATCCAATCACTAATTAGAATCATTCACATTCCTATTATTCAAAACATTAATTAATATCGTTCATAGTGTCCAATTTGCGAATTCCTTATCTCTTTTTGCAAAAATATCAAATACTCACTTTCTTTGAAAAACTAAACCAGATTAGACCCCACCATACCCATAGTATAAAGCGAGCTGACTGGTTTCTAAGGCAACACCCATTTCCGTGATCAATCAGAGATGTTTCTACTAACGGTACTCCATAAGACAATAATATATACGAAACTAGATTGCATAATATTCCTTACCGTGGACAGTCATCAATTGATACAAAGGGTACAAGACTTGTCAGACATGTTTTTCAAGGTTCAATAGCCAAAACTAGAGATCGTCACATTTATTTTTTCATGTATTTTTGAAACTGTAGTGTATATTCTTGTAATCGTCAATAAAATGGGTTTTACCTCAGAAGCCCGTCTGGTATGGCATGTACCGTTCGTAGTAATAGGTGACTGACCCTGGTAAGCCAATGTACCTGTTAAACTGCACGCATATCCATGCCTCAGGCGTAGGATTGATACTGTGCACAAGAAATGGGTGTTACCTCAGAAACCCGTCTGGTAAGGCATGTGCCGTTCTTGGTAATAGATGACTGTCCTTGGTAATCCAATGGATCAGTTAAACTGCACGCATATCCATGCCTCAGGCGTAGGATTGATACTGTGCACAAAAAATGGGTGTTACCTCAGAAACCCGTCTGGTAAGGCATGTACCGTTCGTAGTAATAGGTGACTGTCCTTGATAAGCCAATGTACCGGTTAAACTGCACGCATATCCATGCCTCAGGCGTAGGATTGATACTGTGCACAAAAAATGGGTGTTACCTCAGAAACAAATCTGGTAAGGCATGTACCGTTCGTAGTAATAGGTGACTGACCCTGATTAGCCAATGTACCAGTTAAACTGCACGCATATCCATGTGTAATTCAATGTGTAATTTAAAGTGCGTACACCCTTACTACTTACTATAATCTTATTTGTATTAATATAAGTTCTTCATACTAATTTGTTCAGTTCTAGTTGTAAGCCACCAAATATTTTAAGGGGGGTCCAGATTTTTTTTTTCTGGAGAAAAGACTTTGAGCGCTCAAAAATTTGAACTAATATGCCTGTATTTTGCATTTAAAAATGGACTTTCACTTGAAGCCTTGCTCCATCCGATAGAAAGAAATCCCCACACATAATAAAATTTATTCAAGAGAAATTTTCTTAGGTTTGTCCATAAATATTTTAATTCTTTTATCGGTCTTGAATCTGGAACCGATCTCCGTCACAACCTAACTGAAGGGGAAGGGTAGAATGGTTTCTCTCTGAGATCTTTCCAAAGCACTTTCCAGGAGAACTTTCAGAGCAAACGTCAAATGAGCAAAACTGAGATTTTTTTTGCCGAACATGATAACATTTTCGAAACATTGGATATCCCTTTCTCTAAAAATAGGGCATTGCCCAGAGGGGGAAGAGGATTGCAACAGCTGATTCACCTTCATCTGAATTTGAAAAAAACAAATACTACTTAAGTATCTTATAAAGGCCCAAGGCAGCATTTGCCGTCTTCACAAAAAAAAATTTTAGAAAAAAAAGTCCCGTCAGCGCAGTAATTTCCTAAATAGAGTTTCAAAGCTTTTGAACTTCCTCAAAGATAAGACAGTCTTTATTGAAAACTCATATATCTTCGAGGCCAAATTGGATTGTGCTCCAAGCTGCAACTAAAGGTAATTTCTTACAAGAAAAGAATTTAAGGGAACTGAGCTGGATACTTTCTAAATGAGCTGATTATTTATATTACTCCCGTCTAGCGTTGCTTTGCAAAAACAGAATAACGTTTACCTATAGCGAAGTTTTTTCCTCTCCTGGGGAAAAAATCACTTTTATATCATTCAAAACTTGAATAGCGTCATGATTACATTATAGCAAGTTCTTCTTTATTCATAAATTCACGCGCAAAGTAGCCTATAAATAAATATCTGATTTACTGCTAGTCTTTTTCGAGGTTTTTAGGTGACTCTTCTTTTTAAAGAGTCAGCAGAGAAGCTTTTATGAGAAACTTCGTCGGGGAAATCATTCCAGATCTAAGTGCAGCGTCAGATGAAGCTGTTCGAATAGGCCTACTCTGTTTTCGGCTTGCCAGCCCCGTGTTAATTGGACCCACCTGTGTACCTTTGTATGATGTCTTGTTGGTTTGACCATTGGAGATACAATACAAAAAAGCTATAGAGAACGAGGGAAATATAAGTACGTGTAGAAAAGAGTCATCGATGCTACATCATACCTCTCACTAACAAACTGGAGAACGACTAAACTATATAACCCTATTTTCGATCTTTTGGAGTGGTCCCAGCAACATCTTTGGAGCACCAGTATACACCATGCAGCTGGCATCCATACTCGGCAATGGGTCGGATGCAAGACATGTAAAGTGGGATGATTGAGCTGAGCGGTTACCTCCCTTGTCATTTGTGTAAAGAATAAGAAGCGTAGGTCCCAATTTACAGCCCTGATGTACGCCTGCCTATATTAGACGTTAAATTGAGGTGAAGCCGTCCAGATCAACCCACAATAACGATCAGAAAGAAAGATTCTAATCAAACAGCCTTTATGGTACCGTATGGCTCATTCTTCACTTAATCATTTTCACTTGACTTGGGAAAATCTGTTCCAGCTTCCCCCCCCCCCTCCCTGGATTTTGACAAAATTACGCACTTTGTCTTAGAATTTAGCCTCCTGTTTAAAATATCTAATCTAGACCATCGCCTCAAACCTCATCGCCTCTAATCTCATCAAACCTCATCGCCTCTAATCTGGACCATCGCCTCAAACCTCAGCCCATCTGGGCATGTGATAGCTATTTTTCGAAAGCACATCCTAGGTGCAAATTCAATCTCCTATTTTCTGTTCGCATTGCTGAATTTTTATACTACTGAAAACCAGAGGCGTCCCGAGACTCATTCCATTGGAGGGGCGATCTTCGTAAATTTTTCCAAATCGCTACCTGATTTATGCCAAATTTTTCGCAGAAAACAAGAATTTTGCTAAATTTCGGGCAATTTTGCAAAATTTCTGCCGGAATTTTCACCTTCAGCGAAAACTTTTTTTTGGAGGGGCGGTGTGCCCCATAGTGCTTCTCTAAATCAGCTGTGAATTAAAAAGCAACTATATATTTGAAATGATTGCTCTAAAATGTGTTAAGATTAAAGTTGAAATTTCTCTGTAAGCGATTTTTAAACTCTGGTGTGCACAAAGTAAAGGTTAACTTGGAAAAATCTTGCCAGGTTTAGTAGGCTAGATGACTTTAAGCTGGTAGGATTTCTTGGTACATGTTTCTCCTTTCTTTACCCCACCATACCTTTTAAAGTTTCTGAAAAGACAGTGATGTCGTAGTTTTAGGTAATCTAATGTCAGCAAACGTTAGATGGCGTTGATAATTTTTCTCTTTGATAAACAACGCCAGTTTCCACTCTTAGAAGTTTTCTATACTCTGTCATAAGCTTTAAAGTTTCAAGCCTTCCGAGAAAAAAGTTAAAATTTTCTGTATAGTGCTCCATGGCCAAAGGACTTGTGAACATAAATGAAAGCCAATTTTGAAGAAGAAAGAAAAAAATTTAAGTTTTAGTCCAAATTTTAGAATACTTATGGGTCTTTTTTCGACAGGGGGGGGGGGCAGTGACCCCAGCTTAAATTTGTTCTGTAGTTTAGTATCTCCTGGGCTTAGGGATCTGTGGGTTTTAGCTTTAACCCCATCAGATTTAAAGGACCCTTGCCTCCAACCTTTTTTTCTGTATTTTGTCTCCTCGGCTCAGTGACTTTCAATTTAGATCTGAAGCCGTTCGGAAAAAGTTTTTTTTTTTTTTTTGGCCCCCATTTTCGAGAAAAACATCATTTGTTTTCAGCTTTTTTTGCACGAGAATTGCCTTTACCAAATACGAATACAAATTACAGCCCAATTGAAAGAAAGTTTTTGTGCTAATTTTAGGGGGCCAGTGTCCCCAGCTTAAATCGTTTGCACACTAGAATCTTAACTCTAGAACTTAAAGACGCGAGTTTCAAGTAGTGAGAAAAAAACCTGATTTTTGCCCATTTTGGGGGAAGGAGGAACATAACAAAAAGTTTATACAACAAAATAATAGAAACAAAATACTAGGGGGAACAATAATGGGGGGATTTTAGCCCATTTTGGAGGAGATTGACAAAAGTTTAGGGAGGAGTTGGATGCCTGTCAGTGCCGGTTCTAGCCTCTCTTGCACTAGGAACAAAATCTTGGTTAGCCCTCCCCCTTGTCTCCCACAAAGTTTTCGGGCCAAATTTAAACACAATTTTTTTTTATCAACCAAGATATTTTCAATCTATTAATTAATGAATAATTGACTATTTTTTTTATTTTTTGTCCTAATTATCTAATTATTATTATGAATTATTTTTATCCAATTATTTAAATATTACTATATAATTATTTTTAAATTTATTTCTACTAATTAATTAATGATTTTTCTTATTAAATCCACCCTCTACTTTATTAACAAAATGTAAAAAGTTACAAAATGATTATAGTCGTTAGATTACTTGTTTGAAATTTTATGCTCTTTAAATTCCGGCTCCCGGAGCCATTGCTCCCCCCCCCCCCTCTTTCCATTCCCTCTACTGCCTCTGGTGTCTGTATACGTACCTTTACTCTGTACAAAAAATGACATTTTTTCGCCAAAATAATCATAGGACAACAATGTCTATCTTCTTTGTCTGCTTTCCTCATTAATTATTTCTTCCTTTTCAGCAGAGCTCTGTTCATTCCGTCATTACTTGTATAATATATACCCTACCTAATGTTCTTCTAATATGTTTCTCTGATACCCAATCGTAATGAAATATACCAAAGTAAGATAAAAATATGATACTTTAGAAACAAATTTGAGCTATATATTCGCACATTAGGGGTTGGAGGGGGGGGGGGGGGGGATAAAGTATAGCGGGCCTGCATGCCTAGTGTGTTAGGCACAATTATTCTGCATATTATATAGTTAAAATTGTTATCTAACTTCACACTATCCAAATACTTTAACATCACCCATCTACCCCTAATGTGCAAATATATAGCCCAAGTTATATATTTTCCATCTATTCTGTCACTTCTCTTTGTCTTGTCTCATGCTAAGCTGAAACAAACTCACGAAAAAAACTGGTTCCTATTATGCATCAATGGACGAACAACTTGAGCGGTAGGGTCTTTATCATAAAAGTACAATTCCGTTTTCAAATGATATTCTTCGTCTTCCTCCGATAAGAAAAAGTATCAATATCATCATAGTTCAAAGATCATCGTATTATAGCCTAGTTTTAACTTCTAATCTTCGAAGGCCATTATGTATGTCAAGTATAAAAAAGAATTATTGTTGGCAATTATATGAAAGGAGAGGAATTCCAAACTGATATATGGCCGTATATAAAGACATTGTAAAAATAGTCGTAGTAATTGCGGTCGCATTTAGAGCGTTCACGAATGAAAGAGTTTATGCGATTGTGTCACGATCGGTATAATTGCTCCTAATATTAGCAATTTTCTTGATTCACAAATGTGCTGCGGGGGTAGTTTGAATGACTCTCAATTTAAGAGCTTAAATTTATTGTTTTATATCGTTTCAGGAGAAAATTAGAACCAATAATTTTTTTTCTGTGTAGATGTTTGTAATGTTTATGTTATAGAGTCAACACATTTGCTCCTAATATTTGCACTTTTCTTGATTCACAAATTTGCTGCGGGGGTAGATTGAATGTCTTCAAAATTTATTCATTAAATTCATTGTTTAAGCGTTTCAGAAGAAAACTAGGACCAATGATTTTTTTTTTTACATGTGTAGATATTTGTAATATTTATATTATACAATCAATATATTTGATCCTAATATTTGCACTTTTCTTGATTCACAAATGTGCTGCGGGGGTAGTTTGAATGTCTTCAAATTTTATTGTTTAAATTTATTGTTTAAGCGTTTCAGAAGAAAATTAGGGCCAATGATTTTTTTTTATATGTGTAGATATTTGTAATGTTTATATTATACAACCAAAATATTTGCTCCTAATATTTGCACTTTTCTTGATTCACAAATGTGCTGCGAGGGTAATTTGAATGTCTTTAAATTTTACTGATTAAAGTCATTGATTAAGCGTTTCTGAAGAAAATTAAGACCAATCATTTTTTTTACATTTGTAGATATTTGTCATATTCATATTACACAATCAACACAATTGCTACTAATATTACCATTTTCTCAATTCAGAAATGTGCTGCTTTTGAAAATGTGAAGTTTGAAAATTTTATTTACTGAGTTTGGTATTTGAGCCCTTCAGAAGAAAATATGACCAAGTCCACTTTTACAATGTTCATTACATTTTCTGACATTTTTTTTGGTATATTTATACATTTTTATAACATTTATGTCATCCAGGGGCTTAATTTTCAACGAGGACGGGGGGGGGAAACTACCCCTCTCAGATATTAGTCCCCCCAACCCCAGTCCCCCCCAGCTGAAATTTAGTTTCTTCAATAATTTTGTCAAAACAAAGACCGACATGCATAATTCAAGCATCAACAGAAACAGATAAGTTTTTTAGTACATATTTACCCTTATAGCATTTTATATAGTACTATACAGCTATAGTACTTTTAAAGTACTAAATAGTACCTTTATGGTACCAAACGGCTTATTTTTTTACTTTTTACTGTCATTTTTACTTTTCTTGGGAAAAACGGCTCCAACTTTGCCCCCCCCCCCGTATTTTTACGAAATTACGTCCTGATGTCATCAGTAGAGGTGACCCTAAAGCCCCCATGTGGCACCCTGCTGCCACCTATAACTTTTTTTACATAATTCATGGATGATTATGTGTGTCGGTCGATTTATTTGATGTTTTTTATGGATTTTGTCAGTGAGAATTTGAAAAACAGGAATTTTGTCACATTTTTGTATGTTTTTATGGACTTTGTTAGTGAGAATTTGAAAAAACTGGATGTTTTATTTTTTTTGTCAGTGAGAATTTGAAAAACAGGAATTTTGTCACATTTATGGATGGTTTTTATGGTTTTTGTCAGTGAGAATGAAAAAACAGGAACTTTCTCACTTTCATGGATGTCAACAGCAATTTATGTATGTTTCATGGTTTTTGTCAGTGAGAATGGAAAAACAGTATTTTTCTCACTTTGCTGTCAGTCATTAATCAAATTGTTTCCGGGCAAAGTTTAGTAATGTCTGACAGGTACTGCTCCAGGAATAGATCCAAGTCATTAATGTCTTTGCCTCGGGAACAGTTCTACTGGTCGAACTCCAAAGGATATTAATAACCCAAGGCCATGGAAACAATTAGGCAAGAAACATCTTAGCGATGAATTGTTTTAGCGCGCGAGAAGGTTTCCTATTAATTTGAAATGATTTAGCACAGAGATGCCAATAACAAAGGAACACGCTGAATTTGCGTTTAGGGATTATTTGGGCGAAACCGTTTTAGACAGGTTATGGAACTATTTCGGCGAAACAGATAGAGACATTTTAAAAGAAGATTTTTGAAGAGATTTTAGAAGAGAATTTAAAGGTGAAACTCTGTGGTCGTTATAATACACAAGTTTCATTTGAACAGTGTTGTGAGGTCCTCTAACCCAACCCCAAAGGGTTCCAATCCTCCTACCCCAACCCCGAAGGAAGCCCCCGGTCCTCAAAGGCCCCCCAAGCTCCCAAAGGCCCTCCACCGGTCCCCAAATGTCCCCCAGGCCCCCAACTGCCCCCCGGACACTCATAGGTCCCTCAAGCTCCCAAAGGGCCACCGGCACCCCCAAAGGCCCACCCCAGACCCTCAACGGCCATCCCCGGGCCCCCCAAAGGCCCATCGAGTTCCCAAAAGACCAACAGGGTCCCAAAGGCCCTCCACCGGTCCCCAAATGTCCCCAGGCTCCCAACTGGCCCCCCCGACCCCCCAAGGGCCTCCCCCGGCCCCCAAAGGTCCACCAGGCTCCCAAAGGACCAATCGGTCCTCAAGTGCCCCCCAGACCCCCAAAGGCCCCCCCACCCCCCCAAATGCCATCCCCGGAGCCCCAAAGCCCATCCCCCGGTCCACAAAGGTCCCCCCGAGCTCCCAAAGGACCACCGACCCTCAAGGGACCCACAGACCCTCAAAGGCTCTCCCCGAGCACCCGTCTTTCGTTGATGTGTGTTGTCTGAAACCTATGATTTGGGATGTGTAGTTTGCTACTTCAGGCTTTTCTGAGCTAAGGTTTCCTAGTATTTCCTAGGTGAATGTTGTCTGAAACCAATAGTTTGGGATGAGTAGTTTGCTATTTCAGGGTTTTATGAGCTAGGTTTCTTAGCCTTTCGTTGGTGTGTGTTGAGTGAAACTTATTATTTGTTATATTTAGTTTGATATTTTTGACTTTTCTGAGTTGGATTTGTTAGTCCTTCTTTGGTTTGTGGTGTCTGAAACCTATGATTTGGGATGTGTAGTTTGCTATTTTAGACTTTTCTGAGATGGATTTCTTAGCCTTTCATAGGTATGCGTTGTCAGAAAATTATGATTTGGGATGTATAGTTTGCTATTTCAGGCTTTTCTGAGCTAAGGTTTTATAGTATTTCGTAGGTGAACGTTGACTGAAACCAATAGTTTGGGATGAATAGTTTGCTATTTTTGACTTTTCTGAGCTAGGTTTCTTAGTCTTTCGTTGGTGTGTGTTGACTGAAACCGATGATTTGGGATATGTAGTTTGCTATTTTTGACTTTTCTGAGCTGGATTTCTTAGTCTTTCATAGGTGTGTGTTGTATGAAACCTATGATTTGGGGTGGGTGGATTGCTACTTTTGACTTTTCTGAGCTGGATTTCTTAGCCTTTCATAGGTGTTTGTTGTCTGAAACCTATAGTTTGGGATGACTAGTTTGCTATTTTTGACTGTTCTGAGCTAGGTTTCTTAGCCGTTCATAGGTGAGTGTTGTCTGAAACCTATGATTTAGGATATGTAATTTGCTATTTCCGACTTTTCATAACCGGATTTCTTAGTCTTTCGTAGGTGTGTGGTGTCTGAAACCTATGATTTGGGATGTGTGGGTTGCTATTTTTTTGACTTTTCTGACCTGGATTTATTAGCCATTCGTAGGTGTGTGTTGACTGAAACCTATGATTAGGAATGGTTAATTTGATATTTTTGACTTATCTGAGCTGGATTTCATAGCCTTTCATAGGTGTTTGTTGTCTGAAACCTATAGTTTGGGATGACTAGTTTGCTATTTTTGACTTTTCTGAGCTAGGTTTCTTAGCCGTTCATAGGTGAGTGTTGTCTGAAACCTATGATTTGGGATATATAATTTGCTATTTCCGACTTTTCATAACCGGATTTCTTAGTCTTTCGTAGGTGTGTGGTGTCTGAAACCTATGATTTGGGATGTGTGGGTTGCTATTTTTTTGACTTTTCTGAGCTGGATTTCTTAGCCATTCGTAGGTTTGTTAACTGAAACCTATGATTTGGGATGGTTAATTTGCTATTTTTGACTTTTCTGAGCTAGATTTCTTAGCCTATCATATATGTGTCCTTTCAGAAAATTATGATTTGGGAGGTGTAGTTTGCTTTTTGGACTTTTCAGAGCTAGGATTCTTAGTCACTCATAGGTGTTTTTTGTCTGAAACTTCGGGTTTGGGATGAGTAGTTGGCTATTTCAGACTTTTCTGAGCTAAGGTTTCTTAGTATTTCGTAGGTGAATGCTGTCTGAAACTTATGATTTGGGATATGTAAATTACTATTTCGGGCTTTTCTGAGTTGGATTTCTTAGTCTTTCATAGGTGTGTAGTGTCTGAAACCTATGATTTGGGATGTGTAGTTTGCTATTTTCGACTTTTCTGAGCTAGGTTTCTTAGCCTTTCATAGGTATGTGTTGTCAGAACATTATGATTTGGGATGTGTAGTTTGCTATTTCAGGCTTTTCTGAGCTAAGGTTTTCTAGTATTTCGTAGGTGAATGTTGTCTAAAACCAATAGTTTGGGGTGTGTAATTTGCTATTTCTGACTTTTCATAACCGGATTTCTTAGTCTTTCCTAGTTGTGTGGTGTCTGAAACATATGATTTGGGATGTGTGGGTTGCTCTTTCAGGCTTTTCTGAGTTGGATTTCTTAGTCTTTCATAGGTGTGTAGTGTCTGAAACCTATGATTTGGGGTGGGTGGATTGCTACTTTTGACCTTTCTGAGCTGGATTTCTTAGCCTTTCATAGGTGTTTGTTGTCTGAAACATATAGTTTGGGATGACTAGTTTGCTATTTTTGACTTTTCTGAGCTAGGTTTCTTAGCCGTTCATAGGTGAGTGTTGTCTGAAACCTATGATTTGGGATATGTAATTTGCTATTTCTGACTTTTCATAACCAGATTT